>NW_012108031.1:354456-373633 GCF_000951045.1 Mandrillus leucophaeus | reverse complement strand
AGTCTTTGGTCACTGACCAGCTGATGATGAGTCTCCTCCAGGTCAGATATAACTCTGGTACAAATAGCCAAGGTCAGGGAGAAAGACTGCTTACGTAGTTCAATGACCAATCAATGAGGCTAAGGGTTTGGATTCCAAAAGGTAGTGTAGGTAGGGCAGTTAATGTTTGGCATTTCTTTCAATAGTTATTTCTCACTAATGTTGCTTTATATTCAATTGCATACATTATGTTGAATATTTTTAATTAAAAAACCGTATTACTTAAAGAAAATAAGTGGATAGTCACAATGTAGAGAAAGAATTATCCTGAATATCAGAGAAAAGAAAGTGTATTTAGCACCAAAAACAATATTATATACATAGAACGTACAGGTTGAAAAAAGCATCAGTGGCCTAACAAAAAGCAGAATATACTTTTATAGATCATAGACAGAGTTATAAGAATGGCAGAAAAATGACCTGGGGTTTACAGGAGCCATAATCTATAGGTTTCAACATTACAAAGTAATTTTTAAATTTTAAGTCTGCATAATACGAGGAAAATATGCTTATTAGAAAGGAAAAAAATACACTCTATTTCAGCCACGTTGACTTTTGAAAAATAATTATTTCATAAATTTTAATGATCTGACTATTCAGATGTTTCTTTAGCTATGGGCAATTTAATTTTTGCATTTCTGGTGCTCTGCTTTTTTCCTTAGATTCCAAGAAACCCTGTGATAACATATATTCAGATATTGTGCACCTGGCTCCCATCCTCCGCAAGATTCATGCTTTCATGTAATTAACCTTGTGGCAACATGATCCATATTTTAATTAAGAAACATTTTACTGTACTTACAGTGCTATTTGATTCTTATGGGGCTTATCTTTGATTATGTCCTTTTCATTACCCTGGTAATTTGTAAAGTTGTCTTTAAATATCAATCTGTTAATTGCTTATTGATCACTTCCACTGTATATTAAAAAACTGGATACATTTTCATCTGAAATCAACCTTTTCTCATTTTAAAGTTCCCATTTCATAGTCTCTTTTAATCTTACTGAAAATTCAAATTAGATCTTTGCTGAAGTTATTGCTTTTTAAAATAAGTCTCAAAGAGAACATTAACTGAGCCTTCAGATATAATCATTGTCTTTAAAATTACTTGTTCATTCATGTCTGATTAAGTTTGTCTGCTGTCAGGAGTTGAGATAAGCGTTATCAGATTGGATGCCTCAATACTGAATTTTGTGCCTAGGGGAAGAAGAGTTTATCTGTTGGCATACTTTGTCAGATTAAAGGTCCAGTTGTTGGGAGGAATCGCTAGAGCTGAAGGCAAATCACTCAAGGAGCCTCACTGTGATAACTTAGGGCAGTAATTCTCAAAGTGTGGTCTCCAGACCAGCAGCATTAGCCTCACCTTCCAACTTGTTAGATATGCACGTTCTTGGGCCCCATTCCAAACCTCCTGAATCAAACTGGGGGTATGGCCCAGCTATGTCTTGGTAAGCACTCCTGGTGATCCCAACGCACTCCTTTGAAGTGCCTTACGATAGGTAACTCTCCCTCCCCCACTCCTCTCTAAACAGGCATCATAACTCTTGACTAATTCCCAACACTGGACTTAGTATACCATTTGTAGACAAGCATAAATTGGGAATATTTGGCCTGCTATCGATTATAGCAGCACCCTGTGAACATCTATAATTAGAATTGAGACTTGCCCCTTTACTAATTCAGAACCACTATCTCTAATAGAGGGCCTCATCCAGCAATCTTTACTTCAATGGGTAGTGTAGACTGGCCCTTCTCCCAGTCAGTGTTGCCTACAAAAATTCCACTTTTCTGGCATGTGGAATGAACTCTTCATTTTCAACATTTATATTTTCTTATCTGAATTAAAAGGCAATTTTATCTAATTGACAAAATCCCATCTCTTTCCATAGAAGTACTTGAAGTGGTTTGCAAAAACTGGCAAGAAATAATTCAGAAAGTTAGAAATAGAAAGTCAGAAAATGTAAGGAAACCAATATGTCCTATATGCATGTATCTCCATTGTTTATGGAAGCTTTGGAGAACAACAGAAATAGATTGTATTCATAGACAATTTCAGATAACATTTGGCAAAAATGTAAATGTCAGTCATTTCAAAGATAGTAAATTGAAGTGTTTACAAAGTGGTGCAGTAGACACAGTACAGGCATTGGAGTCAAATACCTTAGCTCAAGTCATAGCACTTTATTTACTGGCATTTTAGCTTTAAAAAAAATCATTCTCATTACCTGGAAGTTATAAACACAGGTAAGGGGTAGATAATTAACTACTTAATGTGATTTTCAAGGCACCAGGTAGGTGTGTTTACTCCTCTTTTATCTCCTCTTCTGAGTGCCCCACAATGCTTAAAAAGGTTTTCCCTCCCCAAATAGTGTATGAATCCTATCACTAAAAATAAATTTTCATTTATTCAACAAATATGTGTGCATGTATCATCACAGTCACCCTTTGATCTTTCAGAACAAACCAAGGAAGATATATTAAGTAAATTATCTTAGTTAATAAGTGTCAGTTTATTTTCCTTCAGGAAGGAGGACTTCCCTCCATTGTACAAGGGGGCACTTAACATGTACCCCAGAACTGTACCCACCAAAAACAAAGTTTCCTTAACAGGCAGGGATTTTAAAACATACTTCTGAATATCCTAATGGTATTAAACCTACCTTTGAAGTTCCATGTGATTTGAATTTCCTGAACATGGCAAACAGCTGATTATACTTCACTGCTGAAATTTTGCTCTAACATACAGGGTGATAAAAAGTGTTCATGTCAGACCCAGTTGCAACAAGATGAAGGGGCAAGACAGTAACATTGTAAAGCTTCGAAAAGACTACAATGTCTAAGAATAATCAATTTCAACTACAGAATTCTATAACATTAAGAAAAAGGAAATTATGTGGGCCTATTATGTTTAATGCTTAGTCTATGCTAGGCTGTTTACATTGCTATTATATGAATTTATTTTTACTGAGCTCCAGTGGAGTAAGAAAAAAAAGTTTAAGCGGAAAAATATTAAAAATCAAGATGAGCTAATCACATAAAAGAAATTTCAGGAATGGCTAAGTGCCAACACATGGAATGGTTAAGTGGCAACAGTCTTCTTCAATTGTTTTTATTACAGTAAGAGGAATTTTACTCTTAATGCATAGAATCTGAAGAAAAAAAATTTATATAAGCTTTTAAAAGAGGCCTTTTAAACAATTATTAATACAAGTGTGAAACAAGACCCTTCAAACAAATACCAATTTCAGTAATAGTTTACATACAGCAATAATTTATTCTGAAATGTTCATTTAGTTTCTGTTGAGACACAATTCATGTCTCATTAATAAAAGAGCAGCCATCTCACCTCAAATACCAGAATATACAACAAATTACAGCATAGCAAAAATTCTACCTACTTTCAGATAAAATCTAGTTCAGGTAAAATAGTTTCATTCAATGTTTTACAGTTACACAGATTTTTGTTTTGTTTTGAGCACAAAATAGTGTAAATTATTACACTGTAGCTATCTCTATGCACATCATGTGACCACATAACTGTTAATCATTACTTCTGAAATTGAACCGTCAGTTTCATTCATGCAGTAAAGCAAAGCAGGCTGGGTAAACTTGTTCATCGGGAACCATATTACTGTGAATTTCACAGCCACATGATTAATTATGATGTTAGATGGACTCACAAGGACAAAAACATTTTCTTTTTTTGCATAAATACCAATTTTTCCCTGATGTAAGTTTAGTCAGTTTATAATCTAGAAATGATTGATAACAGCAATATATCATATTTTCTATCTGTAGTGTTATTTTTAGACAAGCAATAATTAAAGGAAGTTGGGATGGGATGCTACTTAAATACATGTAAAACGTACTGTACAAACATACTTGGCTTTACTATTTTTTTTCCTAACCATCAAGTGTGCCTCCCAAAATAAGACCAGTGAAGACAAAGTATACTATCAAATATGGCTTCCAGAACAAAAACCCTCTAACAAGAATCAAACCTATTTACAAAATTTTTCAGTCTTTTAAAGTTTCATTTGAAACAAAATGTCTATATAGTAGTTGTAATTAACATATAATTTTCTTAGTTTCATTCTTCTGCTCTTTTAAACGGATGTCACAAGGTAAGATCCAGAATGACGCTTAGGACTTTGGGTTCCACTGGATTCTGTGCTGTCAGTTTTTGAATCTCGCTTCTTTGTGTTGTTATTCACTGGAGTTGGGATCTGAGACGGCCGAGCTGAAGTGCTATCTGCGCTGCTTTTCCTAGGGCTTGGGTTGTAATTAAAAGGAGTCACTCTGGCAGCAACAGTCCCACTAGGTGAACTGTGTTTGCTTGAGCTGCTAGAACTGAATGGGGTACGTTCCACTATAGAACTTTCATTAGTCTCTGATACAGGGACAGGATTATTTTGTCCTGGTTTTGTCTCAGTTCCTTTCTGGTCAGGGGCATCTACCTGAATAAAGGAGTTCAGGCGATTTTCCAAACCCACGGTACGCATGGGAACACTGCCATTACCCACATTTTGTTTTGCCTGATTATCTTTTGAATCTTTGTTTGGATTTCCCTTTTCTGAAACACTGTCAATCACCGGGGGAGTATTACCTGTGGGAGATCTTCCAGATCTAGGATTGTTAATGGGACAGTCCTCAATTCTTACCCAAACATCCTCTGTTTTAGAAACAGCAGGTGCCATTTGATAAATTAGAGTCTTTGATTCAGCACCATTTGTAGCACCTGAGGAAACGGTCTGAGAAGTACTATTTGTGGGAGAAATTTCATTTTCTTTTATTTTTCTCCATGTTCCTTTTGCGGATACTTGGTTTTCTTTACTTTGTTTGGTTCCTGAAATAGAGTTCACATGTTTTTCATCCTCACTTTTTGCTTTTTCACTGGATTCTGATGAAGCAGAAAGAATTGAAGATGAACTTCCAGTTCTTCTCCAAGTGCTTACTCGAGGAAGGGATGATGAATGTTTGCTGTGCTCACGTTTCCAGGTTCCTGACCTATTGATCGGAAGTCTAGAAGGACTTTCAGAATGAGACCGTGCAATATCATGGCGCTTTGCTGGTCTTCCATCATTATACTCTATAGTGGGACTGAGATTAGGGGGTAGTTTTCGCCATCCACCAGCCTGAACAGATGAATGTGTGGATAGAGACATATCAGGAAGGGAAGGACTTAAAACTGGAGTTTGTGCCTGGGACCTAGTGGGAGAAGCCGGTCTAGACGATGGAGAAAGGGATTCAAATGAAGCAGATTCCTCCAATTTTCTTCTTAAGGTTGGGCTTGGAGCTTCTTTGATGAAAGTTGACTGGCGTACTAATACAGGTCTTTCTGATCTATCAGATTCACTTCCACTTGATTTAGTTGAAGACATTCTAGAAAGTTCTACCTTTTTATTGGCTCCATTACCATTATTCACCTGATTTAGTCCTTTGGAGGCAGACTCACTTCTTGGAATACTACTGGCGTTCTTGGATAAACCTGTTTGTTTGGTAAGGTTCTGTTGGCTCATCTGTCTGCCTGAAGATGTATACGACATTTTTCCAGAACCTGAGGACTTAGTTGAAGCAGTACTAGGAGATGATGTCCTTGGAAGCTGAGATAATTTGTTAGGAGGACTTATTCCATTTCTACCAGGGGAAATTGAGTTTCGGCCAGGAGACTGTATAGGTCTACTTAATGGTTGCTGGGCAGGTCTTGAAGGGGTCGAATCTCTAGATCCTGATCTAGAAGGTGCTTTACTTGACCCACCTATTTGAGATGTCTGCCTGGCAACAGGGCTTAATTCTGATTTCACAGATGGCTTGGCTCCTCTAGGAGAAGTGGTGGCCGTTTGACCTTCACTAGGGCTTTTGGAGGCTGGAGTCTTAAGAGGTGGGCCTTTTTTAGAAACAGGACTTGTACTTGAGGAGCTATTTCGAACTCCTGGAATATGAATCATTGTCCTGCCTCGAGAGATTGAAGGCATGTTTGCTTGAAGGGGCTGTTTCATTTGGCCTGAAATTTCTGAATTAGATCGAACTTTTCCAGTAATCAAACTTTTATAAACTTTTTTTCCTCCTTTGATTCCTTTACTTTCAGATTCTATCTTTTTAGTTTCCAATGTACTTTTCTCCCCTGGTTTTAGAATTCGTGGGCCTTTATTACTTGTAAAGGGTTTTTCTTCTTGATCAGGTGTAAGATGAAATGGTGATCCCAGAGAGATTCCTGATTTCAGGGAAAGGATGGAATCTGAATCAGATGAAGCTTGTCTAGATAAACATGCAGCAGCAGCAGCTTGATGTAAACTACTTACTATGGAATTTGCACCTTCCTGAATAGCTTTCCAATCAAAATTTTCTGAATCAGGGGATAAACCATGTTCTGAATCTGGTCTCTGTATATCTTTTAAATCAAGTGTCAGATCTTCAGCTAACATGCCACCCATATTTCTGGGACTATGTTTTTCATTATCACCCTTAAGTCTTGAAGGCTTTTTCTTTTTTGGCATTGCGGAGCTTATACATTCCTGCAACAGGTCATCTTCAGAGTCAATACTAAGAGAACTGAGAGAACTGTTTCTTGAGAAACAAACTGGGGTATCTTCAACATGAAACGATTTTGGAGCATAGCCTGATGCTTGAGGTTTACTTGGTTCTCCCTGTGAATCAGGGGGCTCAGTCTCTTTGATAGGTTCATTTTCTTTATTGTTGTTGTTTTCTTGGTCAATGTCACTGAGAGAACTCAGAGAGGAATTATGAGAAAAGCAAACTGGAGTATTTTCAATAGCAAAATTCTGTAATTTTTCATCAGTTGCTGCCCCTCTGTCTGGTATGTCTTTGGATGACTGGGGAAAAGTGGATTGCTTCTGCAGTATGGGTTTAAGCTGACCTCGATTTATTGGATGCTTTGCAATAGCTTGTGTCTTACTAGCTGATTGTTGGTTGGAGGTTAGATCTGTGTGGCTGGTAACTTTAGCTTCTGATTCCTTATTTTCTTTCGCCTTTCTTAATTCAGCCTTTTCCCTGGAAAGGTCAACATCATCATCATCAAAATCTAGAGAACTCAAAGAATCATTTCGTGAAAAACAGTAAGGAGTTCCTTCAATAGGTGTGTAATGATGAGGTGAATCAAAAGCAAAACTTCCTCTGACTCTATCTTCATTATTTGGGAGCTTATCATTGAAGTCCTTGGAATTATTTTTCAAATTCTGTTTCTTTGAATCTTTGTTGTCTGAGAAAAGTCTCTCAGCATTTAAATTATTTTTTGAGTCTGCATTTTTTCTTATACGTGTCCGATATTCAGTATTTTGTGGTATAGGTTTTACTGGTGAAGTTGGTTTCTTTTTCTTACCATCTAACTGATTTTTGTTGGTTGCAGAAGAGGACGCAGATGCTTGCTGGACCTGGTCCATTATCTTTTTCACACGGAAAGGCTTGTGACTTTTCCCTTTGGGCATAGCAGAATTAATGCATTCTGCAAGAATATCACCTTCCTCTGCTTTATTGTCATCCAATTCAGGTATGGTTACAGATGAGGTTTTTCCTCCTTGAGCCTCATCTGTACTTCTGCCTTCTGTAGGAATGGTATCTCGTTTTTCAAATTCAGCCGACTGTGCCCCTGCTCTAACTCCTTCTCCAGCAGCTAACTCATTTGGAGGGGATTCTATTGTTAGATCACTTAGAGATGTAGCTGTGGAAAAGTTTATAGGTGTCCCTTCTACACAATATACTCGTGGCATATCATCTCCCGGTGTAAAACTAACATGCTTTTGGGGTTGCAACCTGTTTTGTGATGGTAGAAGTTTGTACACAGGCAGCTGACTTGGTTTCCTTGCCACAGGTGGAGGTAATTTTGAAGCAGTCTGGGCTGGCTTTTTTGCTTTACGTGATGACTTTGTTGGCATGGCAGAAATAATACATTCTTCTAGTATTTCAATATCGTCATCATCTGAATCATCTAATAGGTCCTTTTCAGAATCAATAGTTTTTTCTGCCTCTTTCTCTTGGTTTTCATTTGATTCTTTAGGTTGCTCTGATTCTGTTTCATTCCCATTGTCATTTTCCTGAACTGGAGGCATTATTCTTAATTCCACATCTTTCTGTATAAATGGCTCATCAAGGCTCAGAGCACTCAGGCTAGATGAACAAGAAAATCCATCTGGAGTACTTTCCGTGGCAAAGTGTAATAAAGTATCAGCATCTGGAAGAACCTGGACCCTCTGAACTGCAGCATTTACTGCAGCTTGCTTAGGTCCACTCTCTCTCTTTTCGGCAGTAGGTGTTTTATTTTTAGGTACTTCTCGCTTGGTTTGGGCTGTTTGAGGAGGTGGTGGAGGGGTTTTACTTCTGCTTGGTGGCATGGTTTGTCCAGGGCTATCTGGAAGATCACTGGGGCTTATAATGCCACTTACCATTCCACTGCATGGTTCACTCTGAACGGAGCTGGCAATCGAACGACTCTCAAAACTATCAAGTGAACTGACGGAAGTACATCTGCTAAACATAAGTGGAGTCTCCTGAACATAGTGTTCAGGTGGACTTTTGGGTGTCTGAGCACCACTTTTGGAGGGAGATTTTGCTCCTGAAGAAAATTCAACAGCTTTGTGCCTGGTTGATTCTGAAGATAAACCAGAACCCTGCAGTCTGCTGGGTTTGGTTCTAGTGTGCTGCGACACTGCTGGAACTTCGCTTACAGGGTCTTCAGTTGACCTAGTTCCAATCTTGTCTTTTATTTCTGCTATTTGCAGGGTATTAGCAGAATCTGCTTCCTGTGTCGTCTGATCACATCCTATTTCATCTTCAGCTGATGACAAAGATGATAATGAACTACATCTTGAAAAACATATTGGAGTATCTTCTACACAATAAGTCTGTATTGTTTCTTGGTTAATAGAAGAAACTTTGCAAGTGGCAGCCTTTTGAGTCTGACCACTTCTACTCTGTGCCGAACTTGGATGGAGCTGATTCTGCCTCTTGGCATTAGATGAAGGTGTGGACGTATTCTCACTGCTTGAAGAGATATGTTCAGTTTTAGTGCTTTGTCCAGATGAACTCTTTGAGAATGAAAATGATTGTTTCTGTGACGAAGGAATATCTGTGGCATATTTTAAACTATAATCAATAGGCTGATCCACATGATGTTTCTCTTCATTGTATTTTATGCTATAATTTGTTGGTCTCTCTTCTTCTTCATGCTGTTCTTCTTCAGAGTAACGTTCACTATAGTTGGTAGGCTTATCATCTTCATAGTCATCTTCTTGACACAAAGACTGGCTTACATTTTGATTAATTCCATGATTAGAACCCACTCGATTTGTTTCTGAACCGTTGGCTCCCCGTGACCTGTATGGAGAAACACATTCCTGCTGTCCAAAATGTGGTTGGAACTTGAGGTGTTTATCATCAGTGCTCTCAGTATAAACAGGATAAGTTGTACTTTGACTCCTTGATTGTCTTTGCTCACTTTGTTTTATTTCATCTTCTATTATGTGTTTGGGTCTTGCCCATCTTTCATTCTGTGAAGGACTTTGCCTTCCAGAGTTCAACTGCTCATCTGAATATTTAAGACTATAATTTATTGGTGTATCTAGTTCTCCATCATTATCATCCATATGATTTGCACTATGTATTTTATGGGCTAGGTCAGCTGGGTATTGACCATAACTGCAAAACTTACTTTCATCATCTTCAGAATAGGATTCAATTGACGGTTTCATTTGACCTCTTTTACCATAACCATCACTACTACTGACACTATTTAAACTATCATTTGAAGATCTCTTGTATTCTAATTTGGCATAAGGCATAGAACATGTCCTATTTGAATTTTCTGACTTAGTGAAATTGTAAGTGTTTGAATGTGTATGGGCAGCAGAGCTTCTCCTAAGTGCATTTCTCTCATCTGTCACACAATGTAATTCAGTGGTAGACCCAGAACTCCTGTCTTCCTGAGAGGTATGAATGACCGACACTTCTTCCATGACTTTGGCAATCTGGGCTGCAGTGGTGGAGATCTGCAAACCTCGCTTTGAAGAGGTTCCTGGATTTTCTGTTGCTGGATGGTAGTTGCCTAGACCAATTCCTCGTTCTCTCTCCAAACTTCTATCTTTTTCAGAACGAGAACTATCTAAGCTTCCTCTTGATGAAGAGGAGCTGGGTAACACTGTAGTATTCAAATATGGTGAAAGGACAGTCATGTTGCCAGCATTAAAATTGTCTGACCTATTATCATCATGTCGATTGGTGTCAAAAACATAATCACCATAGAGACTTTGCTTGTGTCTTTGCTTACTACGATGAGATGCCTTGGGACTTAAATTGTCTATATTGTCAAAAGTTTCTGACAAATGCTGAGCATCTAATTCTGCTTCTAGGGCTTTTTGTTTCCTAACATGAAGAGATGGCAAGCTTGAGCCAGGAGACATAATATTGGCATCCTTGTACTTCGCAGGCCTATTTGCCATGAGATTCCTTAAAGCTGCAGCACTTCCCATAGCAATCATTTTGTGCTTTGAATGAATGAGGTTCTTGAGCATGCTAACTGCCCCCATGTCCCATAATGCTTCCTGGTCTTTAGGATTTCTTGCTGAGAGATTCCACAAAGTTCCACAAGCATTACTGACTATTGTCAAACTATGAGATTTTAAGTGTTGTAATAAAGTCTGTAGACAGTTGTTCTCTCTTAGAATTTGCCTGAAATAAAATCAAGAGATCATAAAATTAAGGTCAAAATGTGTATCCAGTAACAACAAATAAAAGGATAGAAAACAATAGGCATAATATGATTGTACCAATTATCCTATAAATTCCAAGTATTCCACATCTCCTTCTGTTCTTTCTTATTTCATGTAATGTTTACTGTTTTAAAATACTAATCTGTCACACTAAAAAAAGTAAAGGTGTTATTTTTGTCAATTCTACATTTCCTATTCTGACCCAATAGCTTAAAACATTTGCAGGGGGTGGGGCACATACATTTACTCTATTCATATAACAGTTTCCCAATTTAAAAACTATCAATATATCATGAAATCCTATGTTGAATAGGAATTTTGTGGTAATTTAATCTATGGTTGGGTGCCACTCTGATACTGATATATCTTGGAAGAGGTAGATAGAATTGATTAAAGATCTTTCTTCAGTCAGTGCACATTATAAGCTCTTAGATTAGCACACTTACTTTTCAGAGTAATCTCTGTATTTTTTGGCTTGATTGTGTGATACTGCCATCCCCCTTACAAGTGCTCTTGGCCGGACACGGTGGCTCATGCCTCCCAGCACTTTGGAAGGCTGAGGAGGGTGGATCACCTGAGGTTAGGAGATCGAGGCCAGCCTGGCCAACATGGTGAAACCCTGTCTCTACTAAAAATACAAAAATTAGCTGGGTGTGGTGGTGCATGCCTATAGTCCCAGCTACTCAGGAGGCTGAGCCAGGAGAATCACTTGGGAGGTGGAGGTTGCAGTGAGCCGAGATCACACCACTGCACTCCAGCCTGGACAACAGAGCGAGACTCCATCTCAAAAAAAAAAAAAAGAAAAAAAAAGAAAAAAAGAAAAAGAAAAAAAGAAAAGAAAAAGTGCTCTTTGGCAGACTGTGTGCTTATTATTTTTTAAAAATAAAGTAAATTAAAGCTTTCAAAACATTTAAGGCATATAAAAACAAGGCATGAGGATCAGCATAATGAACTCTGGACATGAAAGAGCAACAGCTTTTTTAATGCAGGCAAACTGAAGATTAATGACAGCATATTCAGCTTTAGTGGGCTTTAAAATGGACTGGCAAGGGTACACAATAAGCTTTAACATGGTGGTCTTCTCTTAGCAGTCCAGTAGTTACAGGACTTAAGAAATCTTCTCTGCATAGCAGAAAGGGAGACTAGGCTTGTAGTTTCTGCATCACAGATTTAAAAAATAAATAAGCTATAAAAAAAACATATTTTTGGCCAGGCGCAGTAGCCCATGCCTACAATCCCAGCACTTTTGGAGGCTGAGGCGGGCGGATCACCTAAGGTCAGGAGTTCAAGGCTAGCCTGGCCAACATGGTGAAGCCCCATCTCTACTAAAAATTTGCCAGGCATGGTGGGGGCTACCTGTAATCCCAGCTACTCGGGAGGCCGAGGCAGGAGAATCACTTGAACTCCAAAGGCAGAGGTTGCAGTGAGCAGAGATTGTGCCACTGCACTCTACCCTGGGCAACAGAGTGAGACTTCATCTCAAAAAAAAAGAAAGAAAGAAAGAAAAAAAAAGACAGTTGTATTTTTGTTGATGTAATACAGAATCCGAGTTCTGAAAATGTGTGCCCTGCATCTGAGGCACTCTTTTAGGTTTTGCAACTCTAGCAGATTGGATGAATGGCTGTTAGCTAAATAATATTATTTACTGGCCGGGCGCAGTGGCTCACGCCTGTAATCCCAGCACTTAGGGAGCCTGAGACGGGTGGGTCACTGGAGGCCAGGAGTTCAAGAGCAGCAGGACAACGTGGTGAAACCTCATCTCTACCAAAAAATAGAAAAACTAGCCGGGTGTGGTGGCGTGCATCTGTAGTCCCAGCTAGTTGGGAAGCTGAGGTGGGAGAATCACTTGAACCCAGGAGGTGGAGGTTGCAGCGAGCCAAGATTGCAACACTGCCCTCCAGCCTGGGCGATAGAGTGAGACCCCGTCTCAAAAAAAAAAAAAAAATTATTATTATTGATACTAAGACATCATTAGAAAAATGTGAACCTTTATATTCTCTGGATTATGCTCATAGTTTTTGTCTTGTTTTAAATTTTGTTTTCACATTCTTTTATACTATACTGATAGAAATGGATTATTTTGTTCCAATATTTGTGACTATTTTTTCCTCCACATATGGGCTACACCTCTCAACTATCATTTGCTTAATTTAGTCTCCTTTATAATACTATAAACTGTTATTACATTAAGTACACTAATGAGTTAAACTAAGAGTAGTTATCTTTTCACAATAATAAATATATTTTGGCTTAAAACTTTCATGATTATGTAAAACATTGCTTACAATTAGGTCTTTTTGAGAGTATGAATTCTGTACTTTAAAAGTAATATAAAACTCTATATATACCTGTGGTCCTCATTTGTAGCTATCAAGCTGGACACATTCCGTAATATCCCACCTCCACTTTCAATAATGGCTAAAGTGTTTGTCTGGCTCCGGTAAGTAAGAGTGCCAACCAAAAATGCAAGTGCACCATCTACAGCACATATATCAGCTTTATTCTCAGTGCAATGTGCTGACAAATTCCATAAGGCACTCAATACGCTTTTGAGGGTTGATTCCTAGTAAGAAACAGAATATGGGTCATCTAATTAGAGTTGGAATTTGTCTCTCATTAACTTCTATGTTACTGATATTGAATAAAAGCTATTTTTTAATCTATCCTATTGCCCGCCCCTCACTGGTAAATTAATAACTTTCCATTTAGAAAAATGTTCATAAAATATCAAATAGTATTTATATCAGTGATAGCTCTATAAAACAAGCAGAACACAATATTTAACTAATGACTTTTATAAACTTCATTCTAAGTGTTTAGATAGTACACACATCTTAGAATATGAAGCACAACTGATGTGCATTATGAAAAGAAAACATTTTCAGAATAGAATGTGGGTTATTCTCAGGCTGGGGTTGCTTGAAATAAAGAAAAAAAATGTGAATAGGAAGTGGATTAAGGCCCAGCATGTGGCCGGGCACAGTGGCTCATGCCTGTAATCCCAGCACTTTGGGAGGCTGACGGGTAGATCATCTGAGGTCAGGAGTTCAAAACCAGCCTTGCTAACGTGGTAAAACCCCATCTCTACAAAAATACAAAAAAAAAAAATTAGCTGGGCATGATGGTGGGTGCCTGTAATCCCAGCTACTTGGGAGGCTGAGGTGGGAGAACTGCTTGAACCTGGGAGGCAAAGGTTGCAGTGAGCCAAGATTACACCATTGCACTCCGGCCTAGGTGACAGAGTGAAACTCTGTCTCAAAAAAACAAAACCAAAAAAAACAAAAAAGGCCGGGCGTGGTGGCTCATTGCCTGTAATCCCAGCACTTTGGAAGGCTGAGTGGTGTGATTGGGAGTTTAGGAGTTTGAGACCAGCCTCGGCAACATGGTGAAATCCCGTCTGTACAAAAAATACAAACAAAATTAGCTGGGTATGGTGACACGTGCCTGTAGTCACAGCTACTTGGGAGTATCACTTGAGCCTGGGAGGTCAAGGCTGCAGTAAGCCATGATCGTGCCACTGCACTCAAGCCTGGTTGACAGAGTGAGATCCAAAAAAAAAAAAGAAAGCAGATTTAAAAAATTCTGTAAACCATGCATAGATATGGAAAGATATCTTAGAAGTATTATTAAATGACAAGAGCGAGTTGCAGTGTCGTATATACAATATTCTGTTTATATAAAAAGCATTATATATATGTGGTTGCTTCAAAATTAACAATGTAATTTATAAAAACAATAAAGGGTACTAGAAAAGCTGTAATTTCTTAAAATTCCCCACATAACAAATTACGAAAACCTGGAACTCCCTAACATACGATTATCAAAGTCAACTGTCAAATTGTAATTGCCACAGAAACACTTTGATACACAATTAAAGGTATTTGGTCAAAACTTGCCATGTGCTGGGTGCGACGGCTCTATGCCTTCAGGCCCAGAACTTTGGGAGGCTGAGGTGGGAGGATCGCTTAAGCCTAGGAGTTAAAAACCAGCCTGGGCAACATGGCAATACCCAATCTCTACAAAAAACATAAAAAGTAGCCAGGCGGCCAGGCGCAATGGCTCATGCCTGTAATCCCAGTACTTTGGGAGGCCAAGGTGGGCGGATCACGAGGTCAGGAGATCGAGACCATCCTGACCAACATAGTGAAACCCCATCTCTGCTAAAATACAAAAAATTAGCCAGGTGTGGTGGTGGGTGCCTGTAATCCTAGCTACCTGGGAGGGTGAGGCAGGGGAATTGCTTGAATCAGGGAGGCAGAGGTTGCAGTGAGCCGAGATTGTGCAACTGTACTCCAGCCTGGGTGATAGAGTAAGACTCGGTCTCAAAAAAAAAAAAAAAAAATCAGCCAGGCATGGTGGTGCACACCTACAGATCCAGCTACTTGAGAGTCTGAGGTGGGAGGATAGCTTGAGCCCAGGGAGTCAAGGCTGTGTGGCCTTGTCTCAAAAAAGCAAAAGCAAAACCACAACCAAAAAAAACAAAAAAACAAAAAAAACCCCCAAAAAAAACCCCAAACCCACAACTTGCCATGATGGTGATGTCAATCTGTCTTCTTACTATATATCCATCAGGAAACAAACATTAATTAGAAATCAACTCTGTGCCTACTGCAAATGAGAGGCACTCCAGAGGATACAAACATAGCAAACTGATACCTGTGATTGAAGGTGCTAGCAATTTGCTTTGGGGGAAAAAAAGATACAAAAACATACATGAAACAAATGCTCCAAAGGAAAAATTATTACAGCCTGAATTTAATCAAACCAATCAAATATTTCATGGAGGAGAACAGCTGTTTAGGAGGATAAGACGAGAAGCCAGTTGCTGCTGGCAGGGGAAGTAGAATGAGGAAAGGCAGGGAAGTGAGAATCAGTGCCGGAGCACTGAAGACCCAGAAAGAAGACGCAAAGGAGATCACAGTCCATGATGGGGAACAGTGAAAAATAAGTTCAGAGAGACAAAAGCCAGGCCTTGAATGTCACAGCAAACATTTTGGGTCTAACCCAATAGATAGTGAGCTACTTTATTCTCTTCATCAAGAAATTAAGTGAACAAAACAATCTAGAAGCAGGTTTAGACATAATTTGTCAGATAAGTGGTAGGAGGCAGATAGAAGGTGCTTTTATGCAAGAAGTACTTTTATCCTTCTCACATCAATCAAGATGAGCCCAATTTTAATTACATGTGACTGAGATAAAGGTGGGGCACTCCAAGTACCCCGAGAACAAAAAAAAAGCAAGAATTTAAAGGACTGAATTAAGCTGCAACTGGCCCAGAGTTGAGAGTTGAAAGTAGAAAAATACAAAAGTTCCTCTCTGTGGGGCTACATGTCAAGGGCCAGGGGTTTTGTTTCAAAAATGTTTTTACAGTTCGAATTAGAAGACACAAAATAAATTAGAGGTTATTAATATAAGTAGTAACAGTAAAAGTGAGTGACCAAAAAGTATAAAATACAGGTGAAGGTAGAATAGAAAAACTTAAATCTACAAATCTAGACTCTATGATCAAGGAGAAGGGTTGTATCAGAAGCAAAATAAGGAGGAATTCAAGATAGTACAGCCAGTTTAGAAATGAAGCAAGTGACTTGTTCAGGGTTTTGGTTGTTACTGGAAAAGAGAAACACTGTAACAGAAGAAGTCACAGAAAATTTTTGTTTCCAAAATATTGGGCTTCTTCTAGAGAGCTGAAACAAAAAAGAAGGATCCAGTAGAGAAGATGTAGAAGACAAGAGTAAGGGACCAACAGCTTTAAGTGAACGGAGCACAGAGTGCTAGTCAAGGAAAGGCTCTAGAGTAAGAGCTCTGAGTGAGTTAAACTGATGCAGAACACGCAGGAGAGCTAGAAGGTAGTTCTGATTCTCTTGCTCATTAGTAGCTGAAGTTGAGATGGAACTGATGTTGAATGAAAAACAGAAAAAGAATGTTCATGACTGCTGCACTAAATGTAGAAAAAGAGGGAAAAATAAATAAATTCTAACACTGCTAATCAGAATTGGGCCCAAATCAGAACTGGGTATTATACATTTCTGATGGCTAGTTTTTCGAAGACTGACCATGCATTATATCCCCCCTGTAATCCCAGCACTTTGGGAGGCCAGGGCAAGCAGATCACGAGGTCAAGAGATGGAGACCATCCTGGCCAACATGGTGAAACCCCGTCTCTACTAAAAATACAAAAACTAGCTGGGCGTGGTGGTGCATGCCTATAATTCCAGCTACTTGGGAGGCTGAGGCAGGAGAATCACTTGAACCAGGGAGTCAGAGGTTGCAGTTAGCCAAGATCCTGCCACTGCACTCTAGCCTGGTGGCAGAGCAAGACTCCATCTCAAAAAAAAAAATTATAGAAGAGTTTAGGTCCTTGAGAGAGAATTAAGTCATGAACCAGTTAGCAGCAGTGCAAATTCTCATAATACACACACACATTAAATCTTTCTGAAACTACACAGGGTTATTAGATTAGGAGTACTTAAGTGTGCAAGCACTAATTTTTTTGAACTTTATTGAAATATAATTGATGAACAATAAACTGCACACATTTCAAGTTTACAATTTGATAATTTGTCATGCATGTCTACACCCATAAAACCGCCAGTCCAATCAAGATAACAAACATTTATATCACCCCCAAAAGTTTCCTAGTACCCTCTCGTAATCCTCCCCTTCCCTTCCACTCCCAACCCCAGGCCACCACTAATCTGTTTTCTGTCACTACAGATTACTGCATGTATCAATAGTTATTCTTTTTCACAGTCGAGTCATATTACTTTGTACAAATATTCCACAATATGTTTACCATTCACCTGCTGACAGACATAGTTATTTCTAGTTTTTGGCTATCATAAATAAATTATTGTGGATACTTGTGTGTAAGTCTTCGTGACAGCATAAGTTTTTGTTCCTCTTGGGTAAATACTTAGAAGTGGAATGGCTGGGTCATATGGTAGGTGTGTTTAACTTAAAAACACTGCCAAATGTTCTCCAAAGTGATTATACCATTTTACACTCCCACTAGCAGAATACATGATTTCCAGCTGCTCAAATTCCTTGAAAATGCATGGTCAATCTCTTAAATTTTAACCAATATGATATGCATAATGGTATCTCATTGTAGTTTTAATTTGCATTCCCTGATGATTAATGATATTAAGTATCTTTTCAAGGGTTTATTGGCCATGTTCTTTTCTGAAATGTCTTCTATCCATTCAACAGTATTACAGGTATTTTTATGCAGATGCTTAGCATATTTGAATATTATCTTTATAACTAATAATTTAGCTGAATGCTTTTCTATCTAATAAATTTTCAAGGGTTTTCCAAGAATAAAACACTTTACCAAAAATGCATAACTAAACCAACAAAAAACAAACCTTTTGCCTTCTCTGAAAAGGAAAGTTTTGAAGAACATGTAGGCTGTGGGTGTAGGAGGACTAGCTGGGTGAAAGGAAACCTAGACTAGCTAAGACAACTTGCTTGGTCCCTCTCAGATTTCAAGTTTACTTTTTTTTTTTTTCTTTTTAAATTTAGCCTAGTTTCTGAAGCAGATGGACTGCCTGGAGATATTTCCTTCTGTAAACAAATTATTATTTGACGATTCCTCACCCTTGGCTCTGATCATCTCTTGATAAGTTGACCATCAAAATTTGAGGGGATTGAGATTTGGAGAGCACAAAGGTAACACTTATACCAGTGATTCTTAACTAGTGGTGACATTGTCCTTCCTCCCTCCCAGGGACATCTGACAATATCTGGAAGCAATTTTGATTAGCCTAACTAGGGGGAGGGTATATTGGTAGCCAGTTGGCAAAGGCCAGGGATGCTGCTAAACAATCTACAATGCACAAGTCAGCCCCAGCAAAACGAAGAATTATCTGGTCAAAAATGTCTATAGTGCTGAGGCTGAGAAACCCTGATATACATTAAATTCCCTTGTATAATCTTTTCTATCTTAGTACTTTAGGAGTTTGTGGTACTCTAAAACTATGGACTGGTGAGATAAACAGGTAAGAAATTAGGAAATCTAGGCCAGGCATGGTGGCTTGCGCCTGTAATCCCAGCACTTTGGGAGGCTGAGGTGGGCGGACCACAAGGTCAGGAGTAGTTTGAGACCAGCCTTACCAATATGGTGAAACCCCATCTCTACTAAAAATACAATTAGCTAGGAGTGGTGGCGTGCGCCTGTAATCCCAGCTACTCAGGAGGCTGAGGCAGGAGAATCACTTGAACGTGGGAGGCGGAAGTTGCAGTGAGCCAAGATCAGGCCACCACACTCCACCCTGGGCAACAGAATGAGATCCCGTCTCCAAAAAAAAAAAAAAAGAAATTAGGGAATCTCATGGCTAAAAGTAGGCAGCAAAAAAAGCCAAACATGAAATTCTTATTATAGTACTAAATAATACACAGGTAAGAAACTAGGGAA
>NW_012108031.1:332602-354406 GCF_000951045.1 Mandrillus leucophaeus | reverse complement strand
CTAAAAGTAGGCAGCAAAAAAAGCCAAACATGAAATTCTTATTATAGTACTAAATAATACACAGGTAAGAAACTAGGGAATCTCATGGCTAAAAGAAGGCAGCAAAAAAAAAAAAAGCCAAACATGAAATTCGTATTATAGTACTAAATGTTTTCAAAGGTACCTTTTTAACTTCTAAAGCACATTCCATCAATGCTTTCACACTTCCGACTTCCCGCAACGTCTTTTTACTATTTACATCTGCTCGCCAAGACAAATTCCGCAAAACACTTGCAATAACCTGCAAATTAATCAATTTTAGATTAATTTTTACATAAAATCATTCATACTAGTTGCTTTTTCGTTTTTAATGCTAGAGGTAAGAACAGAAATCTATTAAGGAAGAAATTCTGGCAAGCCGTGGTGACTCATGCCTGTAATCCTATCACTTTGGGAGGCTGAGGCAGGAGGATCTCCTGAGATCAGGAGCTCAAGACCTTCCTGGGTAACACAGTGACACACTGTCTCTACAAAAAGTTTTTAAAAATTAGCTGGGCATGGTGGCATGCACCTGCAGTAGTCCTACCTACTTGGGAGGCTGAGGCAGGAGGATCCCAGGAGCTTAAGGTTACTATGAGCCATAATTGCACCACTGCACTCCAGCCTGGGCAAGAGAGGGAGATCCTGTTTTTTTTTTTCTTTACTTTTTTTTTTTCTTTTTTAAATTCCTCCTAAATGCTACTACAGTGCCAAAAAGATTTCCTACAGTATAACTACAACATAATTATTTTTCTTTTTCTAGTGTTAATGGAACTATCTTTTATACATGAGATACTAAATACTGAGCAACAATCTAAATCAGGATATTACCTGGGAGTGGTGGCACACGCCTGTAAATCCCAGCACTTTGAGATGTTAAGGTGGGCAGATTGCTTGAGCCTAGGAGTGGTGAAACCCTGTCTCTACAAAAAATACAAAAATTCGTTTGGCATGGTGGCGTGCACCTGTCAGCCCAGCCTTGAGAGGCTGAAGTGGGAGGATTGCTTGAACCCTGGAGGCAGAGGTTGCAGTGAGCTGAGATTGCACCACTGCCCTCTAGCCTGGGTGACAGAGTGAGACCCTGCCTCAAAGAAAAAGGGAGAAAAACAGTTGAAATTCTAAATAGTACCTGCTGTAAGTCTTCACTTTCAGATTTTAGTTGGGCCACAAGTGCTCTCATGCAGCCTTTCATAGAGCATAGCGTAGCCTGTAAATTAGATACAGAACAGAGGATCATCAACAAGACAACTTGAAGCCAAGCTTTATTTCTGGCTATTAAATGTCTAATTCAGTTTTCATTATTTTGTTTTAATCATAACTGATATTTTGCTCATAAAAAATCTAGAATAAGATTACCTAAATAAAAGACAAATATTATCTTAATTCTTTGCTATCTGTTCTTCTTTTGCCAAACTAGAGAAATAAAGTGAATAAGTGGTGAGAAATGATAAGCAACAGGTTTTAGAGTAAAGCCTCTTATTTGAATGGAATCAATGTGTGTGTAACACTTGCCTTGGTCGTAAGAATTTTCAGATTTTAAATCCCATTCCTAGGAAGTGTTTTATCTTTTATTTTTTAATTCTACACAGTCAGACAAAATTCTCTAGTAATGGATCACAGAAATGATCCCTACAAGTATATTCGTATGAACAGTGTTTTTAATGCAATTACATAAATTCACTACTGTGTTCCATCTTTAGATGTACCTTTGCCTTTGTTCAGGCTTAAGACAACCAAATGAGTAAAGACAAGCGAAAGTGAAGCACAGGTTTTTATCAGTCATCATTTAATGAGGAGAGTGACAAGAAAATCAGTAAAATGTGTTTTTATGAAAGTAAATTAACTCATACCTGAGCTATCTTAAGAAATATGTGTTATAAAAACATACCTTGTTGGCTACATCTCCGAAAGTCAAGTTTGTCAAAGCCATTCCAGCATATCGTCTTAGTGTAATACTGTAGTGGTCATTAGTAAGCCCATACATTTCACAGTCCACTTGCAATAATTCTGCAATGGCCTGTAGTCCCCCTAATTTTAAAAGGGCAAGAGGAAAAAGACAATCATCTAAAATAAAACAAACTGGTACCAAGTTGGTAACTTAAGTATTAGGGAAAAGAATCTAAATGAATGAGATATATGGTTTAAATTCACCTTTAGAATTATAAGCCACAAAAACTGTTATAAAGAACTTTTGTATATTTATAAAGTACAACTGACAACTATTTCATTTTATGCCAGTTTCTCCACCCTCCAGCCCCTTATCTTACTGAGTGAAATAATAATTATTTTCTATTTACTGCATATACACTCCACCTTGCCAACAGTGAAGAAGGCTGTTTTCTAACACTAGTTCTTCCTGAACATAAGCAGAAAAAGGTAACTTCTTCTTATTATGAGGGCTTTATAAACAGTCTTTATTGTCACACACTGTGGCCTAACTAATTTTTTTTTTTTTTTGGCAAATAATTACCCTTAGGAATACTGATGCCTTTAAATGAAACTGTGCATGAAGAAAAACTAAAAATTTTTTTTATTACAAAAATTATCTGTTCAATTTATTATTAAGTTATATAAAACTACTAATTTGTGTTTTTAAACACATTTCTTACTTCTCTTTGATGGTATCAAATATTAACTATACTAAGATTTAGCACTTTTTTTCCTGATTCTTTCCACTGAAAATGCTCAACAATGCCCACAATGGCCAATACTAGGAAGTCAAGGAGAAAACAAAGGGAAAGGAATGGGAAAGACACAAAGGAAGCAGTAAAAAAAAAAGTGAAGCAAAATGGTAAGGAAGTGAACAAAAGAGAAAAATGCATGTGGAGGCTATACAAAATATAATTCATCAAATAATCATCATGGGACTCAGAAAGAAAAAGATGAATATGAACAGGCAATTCTTGGACACTAGAAGTCTAAATAGGTCATTAATCTGAAAAAAAGCCAGTACATTAATATTTTTATAAGTGGTCTGGAAAGTTCAATATGCAGAAGAATCTTGCAAGTTTGTAAAACAAAGTTCTGTCTTGGCTCAAGAATTCCAAGCCAAGGGATTTAAATGTAGGAATATTTATGTAAAACTTTATGACTAGCAGGAATGACAGACATGTTTGAATGTAGGTAAGTGAAAATTAATTTGGTTAAAGAAAATCTAAATCCTATTTAGGAAAATTTTCCTCCATTCACCTGCAACAGTGGCAAAATACATAGACAGTGAACAAAAATCAGTCATTGTCTTTATGAAGAGCGTACAGATTGGAGCAAAGATAGATGAACTATGTAGAAGCACAGGGTGATATAACAGGTGGACTTAACCTAGACCTGGGATTAGGTTCCCTAAGAAAAAGGCTGAGGAAATAATGTTTTAATGTTTAAGTTGAAACGTAAAGGATGAATGTATATCTTTTTAAAATTTTTTTATTTTGGTAGAGACAGGATACCACTATGTTGCCCAAGCTGGTCGCGAACTCCTAGGTTCAAGTGATTCTCCTGCCTTGGTCTCCCAAAGTGCTGGGATTACAGGCATGAGCTACCAGGTCCAGCCAGATGAATGCATATGTAACAAGGGTGGGGAAGGAAGAAGAAAGACACATTCTAGGCAAAGGAAACAGCATGCAAAAGGGCCCCTGGGCCTGAAATATTTAACAGCAAGGAGAGGGCCACAAAATGAGGCTATAAACATGGGTAGATGCCAGATCACTTAAGACTTTATGTGCCATATTAAAAATTTTACGCAGAAAAAGGAATAATTAGATGCACATTCTAAACAGATTACTATGGTTTCAGTGAACAAAATGGACTGTCAGTGGAAATGGGAAGAGAAGTAAGACAAAGTATTGCAGAACAGGAGAGATGATGGTGGCTTGGACTGGGGATGAAGAGAAGAGCGATGACTTAAGATATTTTTAAGTAGCAGAATTAAAGCAGTCAGTTGCTATTTGCAGGGGATAAGGATGGCATCGTGAATGCCTTCCAAGATTTTGGTTTGAGCAACTGGGTTGGAATTTCTGAGAAAAGGAAACTGGGAAAAGATGAGATTCAGGGATGCGAAAGATTACGAATTCACTTTGTGACAGTTGAGTTAGAAGTGTCTAAAATACCACCTAAGGGAAGATGTCACATAATCAGTTCAATAATGTGTCTAAAACTCAGGGAGAGAACTCAGACTGAGCTGTAAATTTGAAAATGAAAACAAAAACTGTAACAGAAGCATAGAGAGAAAGGAAGAGAGCCTAGGGCAGAGCTTCAAGGAATTCCACCATTTTACACTTTGGTGAAAGAAAAGGAGCCTGTAAAAGAACTAAGAATTTTGACCCATGAAATTGACATGGAAGACCTTAAGACTGTGGCCTGGTATACTAATGAGATCGCCAAGATGTCGGGTATTTTAAAGCAGAGGATCAATACCACAACAAAACAAACTATGCCTTTTGTCTGTATAAAATCTTGCCTGGTGTGACAATAACTGCGATACTTTCTTAAGAAAGATAAAATGCACCTAAAGAAGATGCCAAGAAGGCACGACATGATCAAAGAGTTGAGTACTCTTGTATGGAAAAACTAAAAATCTTAGGACTTGATACTGAAAATAAAGATTAAATAAGAATGTGGCAGATATCAAGAGATTCAGGAAGAACATGGCTAATAAAAAAAGAATATTCAAAAAAATTTAGACTATCAGATAAAAGAGGAAGTGCTTTTTGATTTCACGCAAATGAAAAGATTTCAGAGAATTCTGAGGCATAGAATAGAATTCATAGGTTAAAACTATAAATGGATTTGCTAAAATATGCAAATTCATGACTGGATTGATACAATTAAAAAGTGGCTGCTCTAAGAAAAATCAGGATGTTTCATGGTAACACAAAGATGATGAACATGTCCTTCCACAATTTTCTTGGTGCCTGTTAGCAAACAGTGGTCTAAACAGACCAAAGTATTGCCCAATAGGGTAAAACTACCGATAGTAGAGCACCAACAGACTCAGGTGACATTCAACAGAATCCTTAATTTAGACTCTTATGAACAAAAGAAAGACTGATAATTTTAAAAAGTATATTACTTTTGTTTTATGTGGTTTAGATAGTCACCATTGGCATTAAATGCCTTGTTCTAAAATAAATATCACAGGCTCAACAAGAATATTCTATTGGTGTTTCACAAAATCTCCTGAACATAAGAATCAGCCAGGCCACTTATCACATTGATTCCTAGGCCCTTCCCCTGGAGATTCTATTTGCTACAAGGCCAGAAAATCTGCAGTTTGGTGAGTGCCTCTGGGTGATCATTATGATTAAGATATTTTGTGAAATATTAATGCAAATAAACCGTGAGTTCCTTGAAAGCCAGGACCAGGTCCTAATCATTATAAAAATCTAGTGCCTAGCACAGTTTCTGGGGTAGATTTGAGAATCAATAAACATACATCATGGAAATTATAGTCTAAAACTTCAATACTAATAAGTGCAAACGTAAATGACTGATAGTTGTAGAATCTTCATATATGTACAAATGACCATCCCAGCTGACTGAACTAAGGAATTCCCCTTCACCTATTTGGGATTTCTTTTTTCCTTATCCCTTAATGCCAAAACCTTGTGCTGTCTTATACTATTATCTCCCTGCAATCCACAAACCCTAATCCTCCTTCTGCCCCAGTGCAAATCTGGAGGTAAGGAGTGAGAAGAAGGTAATCCCCTGTGGCTATGTCCCCAGCAGTCACACCCCCAGAGGCCCCATCCTGCTCCTCACCTGAAAGCCCCTGCCCTAGCTCCTGTGATGAAATGCCCCGGGTAGCCTTCCTACCTGAAGAAGGAAGAGGAACAAATACTGAGTCTACGTTTTATTTTGAAATCCAGATAATTAATGTCTCAGTCCTAGTCTACAGTCCACTGGAACACAGGAACATTTACAGAATAACTTTTGAGGTATCTTAAAATTAAATGTTTTCCTGTTTATTGATGATTTTTTATCCCCTTCCTGTTATGATTAGCATTTTAAAAAATTTAAAATGTTCACAAATGCTGAGATTGTACTAAGGAGGGGAGAATTCATAAGATTAACTGAGATTCCACAGGAGACCAGGGGGAGGAAAGAGAATCAGGGAGGCCAATTGCTAGGCCACTAGGAAGGAAAGCATGGCCAGAGGGCAGGCCTGAAATCTTAAGGTGCAGAGCCACCCAAAGTGATGACTCTGAAGGACAATACTTTTGGCTGTTCAGGTTCTCTGTGTAAGAGTCTCATGACTTCATCACTTTTAAGATAAATGACGAATGAAACAATGAGGGGGTAGGAATATAAAGTGGGAGTTGGAACATAATGTAACATAAACGGCACAAAATGCAAGGGCACAATTACACTAAAATGGGAATTAAGTGTATGGTTCCTGCTTGTGGCATGACTAGAGAGATCCAGTTCACATGAGATGGTTCAGCATGATGCAATTTATAAATACCACATGTACAAAATGAACCTACAAATCAAAGAAAACCCGTTATATAAAAAATGGAGTGCACTGCTGGTTATATAAGGTTTAGTGCGTGAAAATACATACCTAAAGGAGTAATCATTCCAAAGTTAATGAAATGTTTCTGACTTAAAGCATAATACTTTTCTATATTAACCAGTTTCAAAGATACCAGGCTGCTTATGATGAAAATCCTGTAAAGTACCGATAACCATGAAGATAAATGAAAATCTTAATAATAATTCCCTCTGATGCTCATCAAAAGTGACTGAGTTCAATCACAATACACTAGCTCCACATTTCAAAATAATTCAAATTAACATCCTCATCAGCTGGCACACACAAAGTCTACTTTGGCAAAAGGGACAAAGAGTGACCCATTTTGTCATTTTTCTTCAATCTCTGGCTTCGATTTTGAAAAAGTTAGTATATGACAGGGTAGCAGTTTCTGTGATTCAGGATCCTTTCTCTGCTGGAAACCAGGGTACGTTTTTTTGCTACACAGAGGAAGCAGCTGATAGCAGAAGTTGGTGGCCTTATATCATAATTCATCAATGACTAAAAATCTTTATTTACTATACTGAATTTCTACCATGATTTAAAAATCCACCAGTAATTGTCTATGGCATTAAAAAACATTTTTGTCTTACCTAGTTCATTCATTGCATGTCTATGCTCTTCATCAAATGAAAGTTTCATTAGAACACACACAGCAGGACAGATCTGATGTTCAACAGGTGCTGGCACTGAAAAATAAAATCAACATAAACCATAATGCTTTGTTATTTAAAGAGCAATGATGTTTATCGTACTTTAAAAATATGCAGGGATCACTAGTATACCCCTAATTCATGGAATTTTAGTGGATCAAATATTTGCTGAAAGGACGAATAAATACTACAAATGTAGAACAAAAGGCTTTGTTTCCATAAAAATGTTTACCACTCATCTGCCCTTGACTAAGTCTCTTAGAATAAGTCTTGGAGGTTTATGCTATTACTCACATAGCTAATAATTTAAAATTATGTTGAGTATACAAAATAATAAAAACATTTTGGTACAAAATGATTTAATTTTGTTTATAATTTCTTTCTTTCTTAAAAAAAAAAAAACAAAAAAAACCAAAAGAGGGTCTTGCTCTGTTGCCCAGGCTCGAGTGGAATGATCACAGCTTTCACTGCAGCCTTGTATTCCTGGGCTCAGGTGACCTTCCTGCCTCAGCCTCCGGAGCAGCTAGGACGACAGGCATACCTCACAGCCCCTAGCTAATTTAAAAAAATTTTTGTAGAGATAGGGTCTTGCTATGTTGCCTAGGGTAGTCTCAAACTCCTGGCCTTAAGTGCCGCTCCTGCCCGGGCCTCCTGAAGTGCTGGAATTACAGGTACGAGCCACTGTTTATAATTTCTATTTAAACTACTATCATGAGTGTGGGTTAAAAGCACATGGTGCTGGGTGCGGTGGCTCACACCAGGAATCCCAGCACTTTGGAACACTGAAGTGGGCAGATCCTTGAGTTCAAGGAGTTCAACAACAGCCTGGGAAACATGGCAAAACTCCATCTCTTTAAAAAAAAAAAAAATTAGTCAGTTGTGGTGGTGCATGCTTGTAGTCCCAGATACTCTCAGGAGGCTGAGGTGGGACGAGTGCTTGAGTCTGGGAGGTTGAGGCTGCAGTGAACTGTGATTGCACCACTGCATTATAGTCTGGGCGCTTGTGTGAGACCATATCTCAATGCAAACAGAAAAAAAAGCATATGGCTATGTACAAATGTGATCTCTAATACAAAAAGTTAGACAGATATACTACAGAGTAAACAGAAATTTCTAAAAAGGGTGTCCAAGAAAATGTACCTCCACATTCAATACTATGCACAAGGTTTCAAA
Source organism: Mandrillus leucophaeus (assembly GCF_000951045.1). Classification (NCBI taxonomy): domain Eukaryota; kingdom Metazoa; phylum Chordata; class Mammalia; order Primates; family Cercopithecidae; genus Mandrillus; species Mandrillus leucophaeus. The sequence continues at coordinate 346,036 of NW_012108031.1, read as the reverse complement.
ACTCATTTGACATAATTTTTAAAAAAAATCTCAAAAGAAATATTATTTTATTCTATTTAATTTTTTGAGAACAAATATCAAGAGTACAAAATGTGGGTCATTACATAATTGTGGATAGCCAAAGAAAACAATCCAGGAAGGCAATGTTCTCCCAGTAAAAATCTTACTAGTTCTCTCACCCTAGGACAAATAGGTATGAAAGGCAATCCCTTTTTTCTTATTCTTTTAAAATTTTTAAAAAATGAGACAGTGTCTCACTATGCTGCCCAGCTGGTCTTAAACTCCTGGGCTCAAGCAATCCTCCTGTCTCAGTCTCCCAAAGTGCTAGGATTACAGGCATGAACCACCACACCTGGCCTTTCTTATTCTTCAACATTTTTAGATTTCAAATAAATTCATCTTCATACCCGAGCTTTAAAAAATCTGCTACAGCTTCATAAGTCATGTTTGCATCATCTCCTCTTCACATCAATAGGCTGATACAGTAGAATCATCTACTTGTAGTGCACGTGTGTGTGTGTGTGTGTGTGTGTGTGTCAGTTCTTGACAGGTGAAAGGAAGGTCTTACCTTACATACTTACTGCTTTTGGTTGTTGGCTACACGAATGAAGTAAGTTATATCCCCACAGGTCCTAACTCCCATGCTGCTCCTGAGGGAGCGGGGCTGGTGTCTAAGGGTCCCCTCCTGAGTGAAGAGCTGGGTGGATTATCACTCCCAGCAACTGGGGCCCACTGTCTACAGCTGGATGGTACAGTAGGAAAAGCACCGAGCTGAGAGTCAGGAGATCTGGGCTCTGTTCCTGGGTCTACCACTTACTAGGTGTGAGGGCCATGGTTAAGTCCTTTAGTTCTTTTGAGCCTCAGTTTTTTCATCTGTAAAATGGAGATAATACCTTCCCTTCCTACTTCACTAGGTTGTTGTGAGGGGCAAATAATATAACAGATGTAACGATGCTCTGTGTCCCCTAAATATAATGATATGCAAATGTAAAATATTATGGTTTGTACACTAATGGCTGAAGGAACTTACGTAAAGTCACTTTCATCTATGAAATGAGCTTCAGCTATGAAGTGAAAGATGGGCAACATAATTGCTCAAGTTCTTTCTAGCTCTACTAAGGCCCTACTATGCCATGACTGTATAAATTTCTCTTGACTTACTGTTCTTATAGTAGTGCACATAACATTTCCTTTGCTAAATTTTTCTAGGGAAATACAGACTTAATCTTTTAAACATGATAGTAGCACAAATGGCTGATGTGAATTTCCTCCTCTTAGTCATAAAGACAGCATATTAACTAAAAATGTTTTCTATTTAAAAATCTCACATTTGCTTTGAAACATGCACTATGATGTACACCAAAGAGAACATACTTGGATTTTTGTCCTGGTCCATGCCTTGTTCATGAGCTTCCTGCCACTCCCAACAGGTTTCACAGTAAGCACGTATCTGTTCCAAAAGATGAAGGACTCGGATTTCACGCCTGCCTCTCTTGTCATCAGGCTGTGAGTGAATGATGTTGTGGAGTGCTGCACTGGCCCTGGCCCGAGCCTCTTTACTGCCCCGGGAATTTCCCAACAATACAGAGTCTTTGTCATTGCCATGTAAAAGCTGGATGAGGAGAGGAAGACATCCAGACTGTCGCATGGATATACAGCTGTCTTGGGAGCTAGACATAGCTAGCAAAGTTCGCGACATATCATCCTTATCATGAGTACCAAGCATTGACAACAATGAATACACCATTTCCACCTGTGGGCCAAATGAGTTTAGAAACAAAATTATGACTTTAATATCCAAAAGCCAAAAACCAATTAAGTGATGAATGGGATATTTACTGTAACTCTAAAAACACAAAACAACCCCCCCCCCACAAAAAAAACCTGAAAACCTTTCCAGGATGAAGTAATCAGTGTTATTTCGAAATCTATGTATCATCACCAGTTTGTTTATGTGAGTAAATAATATGAGTGGTAAAATACAGTATTAAAAGAAAAAGTAGGTTTTTGCATACTCACTAACTGTTAGTGCTGTTTGCCTAGATCAGTTGGTGCTAATCCACTGACTATAATCAGGGAAAAACAACTGATTTCACACACATAGAGAACGCAGTTTAGCTAAATTCTCTACAGAATTTAAAATTTTATCTCATTTCTTTTAATCTATACCCATAAGCAATAAATAGAAAACATTTCTGCAACAATTGTAAGTACTAATTCTCAGCAATCATTAATTCTCGTCAGATGATAATATTGTTAAAATTATATGATTATAAATTTAAAAATGTTTTGTCATAAAAAGGAAAATGCCATGATCATACAGAGTGAGAGCTGGGATTTGTAGTCAGTTTTTAAAAAAGCAACCAGTAAGTACTAATTACTCTCTGACAATAAATTCTAAGTATTTACTTAGGAGCCGATTAGAAACAGGAAAATGGCACCCAGTTATCCTGGAGCATGGTCCACTCATTTTAAAGCTACAGGGTATTACATAAAAGAAGAGGCTATTATGTAAAGAATGCATCATCTCCATAACTCAGTGGTTCTCAATTCGGGGCAATTTTGCCCCCATCAGGACACATTTGACAACATCTTGGAGACATTTTTGGTTGTCACAATTGCAGGACAGGTATTTTAGGGCAATCTAGTGGGTAAGCACCAGGGATGTTACTATACATTCTACAACGCAACAAAGAATTATCTAGCCAATAGTGCTGAGGTTTAGAAATGCTGCTTTAAATGTGTAAATACACACATACCTTTAGATATGAAAATTTTAGGAAGGCAGTATAGGACTGTGGATAAATGGGTTTTCATTGGAGCTAGGCTCAAATTTTGGCTCCACCTCTTAGGAGCAAGCTGTGATGCTATTATTGTCAAGCTATTTGATTTCTCTGAGCCTCAGTTTTCTGAGCTGCAAAATGGAGAAATTTACCTACCTAACAATGTTTTCTCCATTAACCTGAAATAAAATAATACATGTATAGGACAGTAGCTGGCATTCAAAATACATACTAGGGTCTTAATATTATCATGCATAAACGACTTCAGAAAGAAATAGTATTCTAATTGCCAGTTTTCATACAATAGTGCTCTTGAATATTCAAGATTTTTTTTACAGTAAAAACTACATGTTGAGGTTAGACAGATCTGGAATTAAATTTCCATGCCTAAAACTTTTTTGCTTGTTTTCTCATTTAGAGAAATATGAATACTTCACAGAATTTTGGAGGGGACCACAGATAATGTACACACAACTCCTGGCACAGTTACTGGCATATAAGAGGTTCCAAGAAGTATAAACAGGAATAAGCCTCATAGTGAGAATATCATTGATTATTCTAAAATCATTACTTAAATCAACATTAGTTATTTCAGTAATACATTTCCCAAGAGCTATTATATTATTTACAGTAAAGAAAGAGTATACAGAGTATGCTGTGAAAACAATTAATGGAATTCGAGTTAACCAAAACTATATTGTTTAGTAATAGTAGAATTTCATTTCATCTTAGTTAATTTAAAAATCTCTGACGGGCCGGGTGCAGTCGCTCACGCCTGTAATCCCAGCACTTTGGGAGGCAGAGATGGGTGCATCACCTGAGGTCAAGTGTTCGAGACCAGCCTGGCCAACATGGCGAAACCTCATCTCTACTAAAAATACAAAAAAAATTAGCCAGGCGTGGTGGCATGCACCTGTAATCCCAGCTACTCAGGAGGCGGAGGCAGGAGAATCGCTTGAACCCAGGAGGTGGAGGTTGCAGTGAGCCAAGATCGTGCCACTATACTCCAGCCTGGGTAACAGAGCAAGACTCCGTTTCAAAAAATAAAAAATAATAAAATAAAATCTCTGACTTTAAAATAATAAAGTAACTATATTTTCCTCTTTTTTTTTGAAATGGAGTTTTGCTCTTATTCCCCAGGCTGGAGTGCAATGGTGTAATCTCGGCTCATTGCAACCTCTGCCTCCCAGGTTCAAGCAATTCTCCTGCCTCAGCCTCTCGAGTAACTGGGATTACAGCCATGTGCCACCACGCCCAGCTAATTGTGTATTTTTAGTAGAGATGTAACTGGGATTACAGCCATGTGCCACCACGCCCAGCTAATTGTGTATTTTTAGTAGAGATGGAGTTTCACCATGTTGGTCAGGCTGGTTTTGAACTCCTGGCCTCACGTGATGCACCCACTTCGGCCTTCCAAATTTCTGGGATTACAGGTGTGAGCTACCACATCTGGTCTAAAGTAAGTATTTTCTTCTCAAACACTATTCCCAAATCCTAAAATATTTGCTAGCATCTAAGAAAGATACTCTAATGAAACTCACTTATCAGCATGAAATAACACTCAACTTCAACAACTTTTCCATTCACCTCAATACATATTTACTCACGTGCAGGCACCATCTTAGACACAGCAAAAGACAAGTAAAAAAACATTTCTTTATTTCCAAAAGGCAGGTTCATGCAAATTGTTAGTGATTCAAATGAGGTAGATGGATCACATGGGGAGGTAAGAGGACTTTGGGAATCAGAAAATGTTTTGTAAAAAAGCAAAGCCCAAGAAGAGTTTTGAAGGCTGGCTAGGATTCTGACAGACATTTATGGTGGTCCCCACCAGTGCAGGCAAGGAAGGGAGGTGTAAAGTCACAGGGAGTGTTCAGGAAGAAGGAAGTGAGCCAGTTTGGCTGGAACTCAGTATTCTTGCAGATAAGTGGATGGAAAGACTGAAAAAGAATTAAAAATTAGGTAATCTGGCACTCTTTATAATCCTGATTTTTCCTTTGTTTATGCTTCTTTGTATAAAAAGATGTCATTTCTTTAAGAGACTGTGAATCAGAATTCTCCACTAGAAAGTGGTGTAATCTCAGCTCACTGCAACCTCTGCCTCCTGGGTTCAAACTATTCTCATGCCTCAGCCTCCTAAGTAGCTGGGACCACAGGTGTGTGCCACCACGCCGGCTAATTTTTGTATTTTTAGTAGAGATGGGGTTTTGATATGTTGCCCAGGCTGGTCTTGAACTCCTGGCCTCAAGTGATCCACCTGCCTTGGTGGGATTACAGGTGTGAGCCACTGCACCTGGCCAAGAATGTCTTAGCAAAGTATTCATGGCATTAGTGACCAGGGTTTCTAATCTTCTGTTACCTTGGTTCCCAGATGACTTGTCAGCCTTCGAGGTGCAGAGTGTGTGCTACTAGAACTCAAAACACTGGCTGTTTCGTGGTCCATTCGTGTAGTTGAACCCTAAAAATTAAGCAAATTATAGATAGTATAATTTAGACTATAGGTAAATACAGATAACTTCATGTTAAGGTACTCCAAATGAAGTGTCTTTATGATAAAGAAATAAATACATCATAAAAAGTATGACCATTATAACTGCTCAAACTATTTTTTACCTATAAGCTTACTAAGTATATTTTAGAGAAAAACTAAAGAAAAGAGAATTTCTTGCATATGAGCATTAAACTGCAGTATGGACTTAACCAAAGACTGAAGAAATTCTAGGGTAGTAATTTTTCATAGATCAAAATAAATAAAACCACATTCAGATAAGTTCACTGATGAAAAGCAATGAAGGAATGTTCAAATTCTGAAATGCTCCAAATTGCCAGAAAACTAAGTATGAATTTGCTATAGTCCAAGTTCTCTAAGATCTCACAGTTTAGAAAGGGCTGTTTGAAACTTTTACTGGAGAAAGACATGAAAAAAATAAATGACTGCAGTGCAATATAATATAAACACCACAGTAGAAGAATGAACAAAATACTGAGGGAAAACAGGAAGAAAGAAATTACTGCTTAGGGACTATTAGAGGCTGTATAAAATCAGTAACAGTTAAGGTAGGCATTTTGCGACAGGAGACTGACTGATGGAAGAGACTGTGCAAAGGTACAAATATGGAGAGCGTGGAGTGTTCCAATGTAACGTGAATAGAACACAAGGTGTATGGTCAGAGATAAAGATTGGGTTAAATCAATAAGTATCTTGTGTCATTTCAAAGACATTGCTGTCAAGCTGTGGAGTCACCGGACTTCAGGCAGGAGAATGGTACAATCAGAATTATGTCTTAAAAACAGCATGGAGAAATCACAGGTAGGAAATGAGGGAGAGGGTATTTTCAGTAGTTGAGTGGTTCTGAGGGCACAAACTAAGGCAGTGATAATAGAGAAGTGGGGATGCTCTTGAAGGATATTCAGGGGGTCAAATTAATTGGCTTGAATAACTTGACTGGATGTGAGTAAAGAGGCTGGGAGTCAAGGACAACTTGGAGGTGCCAAGCTTGGATAAATGGATAAGTAATGATGCTATTAATGGATATTGGAAACTCAGAAATAAACGATGGCTTTCATTTGGGAACTGAGCTCACCTTTGAATCTGACATCCAGTAAGAATGCCCAATGGGCATCTGAAAACATAGGATGCAACTCTGGACAGGAGCTGGAGTTGCAGATAAATATCTGGGACCCCATAGCTAAATCCATTCATTAATAATTAAGGAAATGACTCTAAGAATAGCGTCAGCAATATTTGCAGGCACTCTTTTGCAGTTCTCAACCTTGCAAAACGAAAAGCTAAAATGTAAGTTATTTGAGGACAGAAACTTTATTCTGTTCACTGCTGCATTCTTAGTACCAAGGGTGATCTTAGGATTAGTAGGTATCCACAAAATATTTGTTGAATTATAAATAAATGAGGAGCTATTAGTAAAATCCATAAGAATGTCAAGATGCAGGACATCATTCGAATTGTCTTTCAGATATATATGCTCTGGCTAATTGGAGAAGGGAAAGAGAAAACCACAATGGGAGTAAAAGGTTCTGAGGACCGTGAGATGGCACCTCCTACTCTAGAGGGTACAAGGGGTAGAATTTTGGAACCAACACACCTTATAATTTCCTTTTGTGCATAAACTTCACTTTTGGTGATTTTTTCTTTTTCTGTCTTTCTTTTTTTTTAGAGATGAGGTTTCACTATGTTTCCCAGGCTGGCCTTGAACTCTTGGGCTCAAGTGATCCACTCACCTCAGCCTCCAGAGTAGCTGGGACTATAGGAATGAGCCTATGAGCCTAGCTATGGTGACGTATTAGAAACTTTTCTTCTCTGTTAGCTAGCAACCTAAACTGTTTGCCAGTTAATTTCCACTTTGGTAGACAACATAGGAAACTGCTAACAATGCATTCCTAAGTGATTTGTCAGGATTTTTACCAAGTAATAATTAAGTGCTCATACAGAGATTTCTGAATTCTTCATAAATTCCTTGTTCAAATTTGTTATAAATTTGTTATAAAGTCCTTAAATAGGTGATACTCCAAAGTTATTTTTTATGAGGGCTGCTTAGAACTTCTGTATAAGTCATGTTATAAGCTAAGGTGAGGTTTTCCTGACTAGTGCACAAAACTATTTTAGACCATCATTCACAATAATTAGCTATTTTAGATCAGCATTTTTAAGAGAAAACTACATTTGTCAAAACTCATTCAACTGTACACTTAAAATGGATACATTTTATCACACATTAATCTTTCTTCAATGAAAGTGATCTTTAAAAAATCCTAACTTGAGAGGTTTTAAAAAATATGTCCCCATATAAAAGCAAGAAAATCCATTCTTCATTTTATTCATATTCACATAGGGAAGTCTGGGGTTGGACTGAGAATACTAGCTCAGAGACCAGAGTGGCTCCCCTTTCCAGTCTCTACTTCCTTTGTGGGTCTGGACTCTTTATGCTTCAGGGACACTTCTAGGACAAAACTAATTACTAATCCTCCTTAGGGAAGGGAAAAGAGGCATCAAGGAAAGACTCATCTTACATCTCTTTCCACTGCCACCAGCTATTGACTGCTTCTGGAATGGTCTTTAAATCCACATGCAACCAAGCAACAAATAATTGCCCGAGCCCCTGCTACTTTCCAGGTAGTATGCTAGTCACCAGGGATATAACTAAGACATTCTCAACCACACTACACACAGTATCTAGATGAGAAGCTGAACATGAAAATACGTGTGGGTAAGTGCTTTGACAGAAACTGTATGAACACACAGGAAGACGCACAATTCAGTCTTGGTTCCTGAAAAAGTGGCATCTGAATTTGGACTTGAACCATGAGGAGTAATTTAGTTAATAATAAGAATGAGGGAGATTAGCCACAAGGCAGCCCAGGCAGAGGCAGAGGCATAAGCAAGGGTCAGAAAGAACATGGTATATTTGTGTTTGTGTGTGTGTAGAGAGGAAGGGGAGGGAGAACCTCAAATAAATCTGAACATAAGGAGCTCACTCTGGTTGTAATTAATAGAGGGTAGATCTGAGGGACCGAGACTCAGGCTAAGGAGGATAGTTGGGGCTTTTTTAGTAAATTCAGACAAGGAACCTTTTTCTTGATCTATAGAAGGGAAATGAGTCTTTGTCCTGAAGCAAACACACAATCTTTGAAGATGTCTAAATATCTTTACTGTTTGTAGGTAGCCCCCGAGATAGATCTTTGCCTCCTGGTATTCATGCCCTTTTGTAATTCCTTCCCCTTTAGTCTTGGCTAGATTTAGTGACTTGCTTCTAGTGAATAAAATGCTACAGAAGTGATGAGAAGCACTCTCAAGGTAAGGTTACAAAGACGTGGCTTCCATCTTGGGCACCTCTCTTGTTCCCTCTGAGGGAAGCCAGTTACTATGCTGTGAACTGCCCTGTGGTGAGGCCCATGTAACAAAGAACTGATGTCTCTCTGGCTGACACCCAATGAGGATCTGAGGCCTTCAATAGCCATAAGTGAGCTTAGAAGCAGATCCTCCAGTTATGCCCTGAGATGACTGCAGCCCCAGCCAATACCCTGAAGTCTTGTGGGAAACCCTGAACCAGAGACAGGCAGCTCAGCTGCACCAGGATTTGTGATCCATAGAAGCAAAAATAAGTGTCTAGCAATGCTGTTAAGTTTTGGGAGCAATTTGTTATGCAGCAATAGCTAACTAATGTACTACTTGAAACAAAAGAAAACAGGAGGTTTAATTACGAAACAAGGGAAAACTTGTTTCCACAATAAAACATGTTTCTGACATTCATTTCAGTGTAGACACCAAATATTTTCTAAGCTTCAGTCTTAGTTATCTTCCTATGTAGCTCCTGGATTTTGAGACACTCCTCATTCCCCATCTGTCTCAGGAGAAATTTAGATGTATTTATTATTAGGAGATACCAAGGGGTACACATACCCGTACTCTCTATAAGCCTAGAACTTGGTCCATGAGAATCTTTCTTGGGTGTTTTATTAAGGCTAGACCTGAGCCAACTTCTTTCAGAGTGACTTTCAGAGGGACCAGAGTTTCCCTATCCACAAGAAATGGTTAATAACTTCCTAAGAATTGTTTCCCACCCAACTCGTAACTAAATTCTGAAGAAACTTGAGTGTGATGGACTTTCTCACAACCTCAAGACCTGCTAAGTCAGTCATGATTGCACATCCCTTGAATCAGCCTTGCTCGCTGTCCAAAGATAGAAGCACTTGCTGTATCATTCCTGACTCTCAGTGTCAAACTGTGTGAGACCCTATTTCCCACTGTCCTTTTTCCTATCCAACCTTCCTGTAGAATCCACGTTAAATGCTTTATAAATACCCATACATCCTCAACTTTTTACTTCATGCTCCTTTTATTTCCTGGTCTTCAACTTTCTCTAAGACGTTGCTTTTTTTTTTTTTGAGATGGAGTCTTGCTCTGTTGCCCAGGCTAGAGTGCAGTGGTATGATCTCAGCTCACTACCAGCTCTGGCTCCCAGGTTCAAGTGACTCTCCTGCCTCAGCCTCCAGAGTAGCTGGGATTATAGGCATGTGCCACCACTCCTGGCTAATTTTTGTATTTTTAGTAGAGACAGGGTTTCACCATGTTGACCAAGCTGGTCTCAAACTCCTGACCACAAGTAAGACATTGCTTCTTTGAAATGACTAGTAAATCCAACATATTTCTATATATTTCAGGTTGGATTTCTTTTGGTTATCACTTTCATAATTCTCTTCCTAGTTTTTAACAGCTTTGCACTGCAGTTATTCTATCCCACTTGTCTGGAAACATTGCAACTACAGATGAATCCAACTGTCTGTTTTCTCTACACCCTGACATGAAGTGCCGGGCAGCATTCAAGAAATGTGAGCATGTGAGAAACTTACGTAACTCGGTAGGATGCTGTCGATATACATTTATGGTCACCAATATACCTAGACCCTCCATGCCATAACTGCCATCTTTTTGTTTCCCTTGTCAGCTCTCCTTTCTTTGGCTATTTCTGATATTCTTCATTTTGTATTATACAAAACTGTGGCTCTTCTTCTCTTACTGCATATAACTTCTACTTTATAGAAAAATAGAAGCCAACAGACAAAATTTCCTCAACTTCTTGCTAACCAGAACCTTAAAATTACCTGCATATATATCCATCTCCACCTTCTGCTGTGAAATCAGAGTTCCCCTCCTCCTATCTAAGGTCCATCCCTTTAGATGTGCTCTGGATCCTTTCTCTCATTTCTCTTTGATCTTAGTGATCTTCAGCTCTTCTCTACTGGCTCCTTTCCATCAGCATTCAAACATCCTCATCTTTTCTATCTTAAAAAACAGAAATAAATTTTCTCTCAAACTTATAGTCTGTATCAGTTAATGATCTTTTCACTCTTGGGCAGTTCACATCTAGACATCTTTACAGTTAGCTAAAATTGCTTTCTTCTACTTTTTGTTTTCAGATGGAGTCTTGCTCTGTCGCCAGGCTGAAGTGCAGTGGCAGGATCTCGGCTCACTGCAACTTCTGCCTCCCGGGTTCAAGCGATTCTCCTGCCTCAGCCTCCCGAGTAGCTGGGATTACAGGCACACGCCGCCATGCCCAGCTAATTTTTGTATTTTTAGTAGAGACGGGTTTCACCATGTTGGCCAGGACGGTCTTGATCTCCTGACCTCATGATCCGCCCATCTCGGCCTCCCAAAGTGCTGGATTATAGGTGTGAACCATCATGCCTGGCTGCTTCTCTTCTACTTTTTAACCTTCCATTTAACTTCAGCTCACTCCAATATAATATAGTAGGAAAGAAGGCCCAAGGAAATTGCATTTGACAAGATCAGCAATGAACATTTTTTTTTTTTTTGGTGAAACCCAAGGTGATTTTTTAGTCCTCATGGCAATTGTGGAAATTGTTAACTTTTCCCTCTTTTTTGGAACAATATTATTCTACTGCTTTGGAATTTTAGCCTAGGTATTCATCTTCTCACTGTATACTCACTGGGGATGTAAAAATCTTTAATACCTTTAATTACCAATTCTTTACCCTTCCTCTCAATTCCAAATCTAATAGCCTACCTCATATTTCTACTTTGTGTGTTTATTTTTTTGAGACAGGGTTTCACTCTGTTGCCTAGGCTGGAGTGCAGTGGCATGATCTCAGCTCACTGCAGTCTTGACCTTCCAGGGTCAGATAATCCACCTCGGCCTCCCAAGTAGCTGGGACTGCAGGCACATGCCACCACGCGTGAGTAATTTTTTTTTTTTGTATTTTTTGCAGAGACAGGGTCTCCCTATGTTGCCGAGACTGGTCTCAAACTCTTGGGTTCAAGTGATTCACCTGCCTTTGCTTCCGAAAGTGCTGGGATTACAGGCGTGAGCTACTGCACCCAGCTGCATTTCTGCTTTGATGTCTCAGACCTAACATCTTTAAAGTTAAACTTAACATTTTTTTCAAAACTAGACTCTTATTTTCTCTCACAAACCTCCTCCTTATCTAGCGTTATTACTAAATTGCCTACTCTTCTAGCTGCCTAACAGAAACCTAGGAGTAATTCTTGACTTCCCCTTCCCCCTAAACACTCATATCCAATCCCTAAGCTTGACTGATTCTACTTCTTGAATATTCTCAGATACTGAAATCTACCAATTTATAGGACATACAGATTATAAAGAAACATGTTGAAGTATATCATGGGGAGTTATCAGCAAAACCGAGAGTATGAGACACTATAAAAAAAACCTTTGGAAGCCAGGCATGATGGCTCACACCTGTAATCCCAGCAACTCAGGAGGCTGAGGCAGAAGGGCTGCTTGAGATCAGTTTGAGTTCAAGACCAGCCGGGGGAACAGAGGGAGGCCTAGGGCATGGTGGTGAGCACCTATAGTGCCAGCTACTCGAGAGGATTGCTTGAGCCCAGGTGTTCAAGGCTTCAGTGAGCTGTCACTGTGCCACTGCACTCTAGCCTGGGTGACAGAGTGAGATCCTGACTAAAAAAACAAAAACAAAAATAAAACCCCAGGAAACCATAAAGAAAAAAGAAAAACAACTTTAGTTCTTCAATAACTAAGTGTCCATAAAACAAAAAGAAGGAACATACAGATTAGAATGACATCAGAGATACACTAATTCCTATTCACGGACCTTATCCGGACCCTGAGGCAAATAAACTGTGAAAAACACATGAAACAACTACAAGTTTGAATACTGACTGGATAGATGATGCTATTAAAACAATTACTGTCAGAGTCTTTGGAGATGTAATAATGGCACTGCAGTTATTTATTTTTTTAATTATTTAATTTTTTTGAGACAGAGTCTCACTTTCTTGCCCAGGCCAGAGTGCAGTGGCGCTATCTTGGTTCACTGCAACCTCTGCCTCCCGGATTCAAGTGACTCTCCTGCCTCAGTTTCCCGAGTACCTGGGACTACAGGTGCACACCACCACTCCCAGCTAATTTTTGTATTTTCAGTAGAGACAGGGTTTCACCATGTTGGCCAGGCTGGTCTCGAACTCCTGACCTCAAGTTATCCGCTCGCCCCAGCCTCCGGAAATGCTGAGATTACAGGTGTGAGCCACCGCACCTGGCCAGTTATATATTTCTAATAAGTACTTTTATCTTTTGTAAATACACAGTGAAATAGGGAAGAAGTGATGATGATGCCTGGAATCTTGTTAAAAAGTAAATTGGGAGGTTAAGGTGAATGGGTTACATGTGGATATGAACCACTATATTATTGTCTTTGTATATGTTTAAAATTTTCCATAAGAAAAAGTTTTAAAAACCAGTGGCAGCAGAGTGGGTTTTTCTATCATTCCATCTTTTTCCTACTTTTAATTGAACTTTATTATTATATACTGGCTATTACCAGAGACCTGGTTCTAAATTTCAAATAGAAAAGCTGGGGTTGCTTGAAAAAAAGAAAAAATAGTGAAAGAAAAAATGGATTAAAAACTTCCATATCTATAAACCATATATAGATAGGAAAAGATATCTCAGAAGTGTTATTAAATGACAGAAGTAAGTTGTAGTATAGTATAAAAAATAATGTTTATGTAAAAAATTATATAAGGTTGATTCAAAAGTAACAATGTAACTTATAAGAAGAATAAAAAGTACTGGAAAAACTAATTTCTTAAATTCCCCAAATAACAAATTACAAAAACCTAGAACTCTCTAACATA
>NW_012108031.1:330244-331982 GCF_000951045.1 Mandrillus leucophaeus | reverse complement strand
GGAGGAATGGCTTCAGCCTGGGAGACAGAGATTTCAATGAGCCGAGACTGCACCACTGTACTCCAGTCAGAGTACAGTGACAGAGTGAGACCCTGTCTCAAATAAATAAATAAATAAATAAATAAATAAAGTTGAGAACCAACTAATAAATAAATTATACACATAGTTATATGCTAAGCAAACAGGGATCTGGCCTGTATAATTTACTCCGAAGCTTTTCCTTCCATTTAACTTCCATGAGAGAGTAAAAACAGATCAAGAAACCCTTTATTTAGCAGGGATATTAGTCGGCCTTCCACACACCAAATATTTATTGTTACCTACTATTTATCCGGGACTGTGGGGGTATGAAAATAACAAAACCAGATAGAATCCGGGCCATTCTGGAGCTTACACTCTAGTGGGGGAAACAAAAATACTAATCAAGTCATCACACAAATTAATGTAAAACTGCAAATGTAGTAATCTTCAAAGGAGAGGAACATGCTGTGACAGCCTATGATAGTGAGATTTGATCTAGCCGAGCCTCTCTGAGAAACTGGTGCCTAAGCTCCGACACACATGAACTGGTGCTAACTGAGCAAAATGGGATGAACCAAGCACTACATGAAACAGTTATAGATGTGTACAGGCTGTGGTAGGAGAAGGCCCAGTAAATATGAGGTACTGAGAGAAGGCCAGTATGGAGATGTGAGAGCAAGATGCGACATAAAGCTGACAAGATAGGTAGGGGCCAGGGTGCCTGAGTCACAATAAATGGTTATCATTTTTCTAACAATCAAGGGAAGCCAATGAAGGATTTTTCAAAGAGAATGATTGTGGGCAGGAAACCAGGTGAGAGAAGGGGTAGAATACATTCCCACTCGGTGGTGAAGAGAATTACTCTAGAACAAAACTTTGGCAGAGCACACTACTGTGATCCTGAGAAAGTCAAAGAGACTGATTTTCATTTTCAATTAGTGTTGGTGGCTGTCTTTTGAGCAAATAATAAAACAAAACAAACTAATCAATCCCAAGAGGCGGTCATATGTATAGATCCTATTTAGATGAAAGGACTATTGGAACAACAAATCACGGTCCCACAGATACAGGTCGCACATTTACATCAGGATCTCGGAATAGCTGCAATATTGTTTTAAAACAGTGACTGAAGACATGATTGTATATTTAGAAAGCCCCACCGTCTCAGCCCAAAATCTCCTTAAGCTGATAAGCAACTTCAGCAAAGTCTCAGGATACAAAATCAATATGCAAAAGTCACTAGCATTCATATACAACAATAACAGACAAACAGCCAAATCATGAGTGAACTCCCATTCACAATTGCTTCAAAGAGAATTAAATACCTAGGAATCCAACTTACAAGGGATGTGAAGGACCTCTTCAAGGAGAACTACAAACCACTGCTCAATGAAATTAAAGAGGACACAAACAAATTTAAGAACATTCCATGCTCACGATTAGGAAGAATCAGTATTGTGAAAATGGCCATACTGCCCAAGGTAATTTATAGATGCAATGCCATCCCCATTAGGCTACCAATGACTTTCTTCACAGAATTGGAAAAAACTACTTTAAAGTTCATATGGAACCAAAAAAGAGCCCACATTGCCAAGACAGTTCTAAGCCAAAAGAACAAAGCTGGAGGCATCACACTACCTGACTTCAAACTATATTACAAGGCTACAGTAACCAAAACAGCATGGTACTATTACCAAAACAGAGATATAGACCAATG
>NW_012108031.1:306743-329319 GCF_000951045.1 Mandrillus leucophaeus | reverse complement strand
AGGTGGGAACTGAACAATGAGAACACTTGGACATAGGAAGGGGAACATCACACACTGGGGCCTGTTGTGGGGTTGGGGGAGGGGGGAGGGATAGCATTAGGAGATATACCTAATGGAAATGACGAGTTAATGGGTGCAGCACACCAACATGGCACATGTATATATATGTAACAAACCTGCACGTTGTGCACATGTACCCTAGAACTTAAATTATAATAAAAAAGAAAAAGAAAAAAACAAAAACAAAACAGTGACTGAAAGTAACCAGATAGTATTAGCAGCATTAGTGTCATACAAACACCAATTTGGTGGGCAAGTCTACGATTGCTACTGCTAAACAAACATGCTTATGTTTACCTCTGAATCCAAAGCACTATCAGAGTTCATCACTTAGGAGGAATGAATACCGGGCCCTGATTTACTATTTTCAATAGATCTTCTCCTCTGCCATCCCTATACTGACATCAAAGACATGATGTATGTCATGGTAGGACTCTGAAGTAAGACAACCTAAACTACCACACAATGGAAATCAAGACAGTGCTTTCTTCTATTTTCCCAAAATGAAAATGGTTTTTAGTGGTTATAAATTATAATAATACATGTTCATTACAAAAAATAAAAAATACACAAAAGAATAAGAAAGTAAAACCCACAAAAATCCCAGCACTCAGAGGTAACTATTGATAACATTTTAAAGAACATTCTCCCGCACATTTCTCTATGCATATACACACATCATACATATGTATAATGAGATCATATACACTTGCTTTTAAATTTTTATTTTTTAGACAAAAAATAAAAATAAAAAAATATTTTTTGCCCTGTTACCCAGGCTGGAATGCAGTGGCGTGATCATAGCCCACTGCAGCCTTGACCTCCCAGGCTCAAGTGATCCTCCCACACGGCCTCCCAAGTAGCTGGGACTACCACACATGGCTAATTTTTATTTTATTTTTTTTTTTGTAGAGACGAAGTCTCCCTATGTTGCCCAAGCTGAACTCGAACTTCTACCCTCAAGCAATCCTTCCCGCTTGGCCTCTCTAAGTGTTGAGATTATAGGTGTGAGCCACCACGCCCAGCACACTTGCTTTTTTTAAACTAAAAAAGTCGTAATTGGCCAGGCGCAGGGGCTCATGCTTGCAATGCCAGCAATTTGGGAGGCCGACGCAGGCGGATCACGAGGTGGAGAAATTGAGACTATCCTGGTCAACACGGTGAAACCCTGTATCTACTAAAAATACAAAAATTAGCTGGTATGGTGGTGGGCACCTGTAGTCCCAGCTACTCGGGAGGCTGAGGCAGGAGAATTGCTTGAACCTGGTAGGCAGAGGTTGCAGTGCGCTGAGATCGCACCATTGCATTCTAGCCTGGCGACGGAGCAAGACTCCGTCTCAGAAAAAAAGTTATAATTACCTAAGTCGATAATATTTATTAATATTCAACATAAATGCTCTCTGCCAGGTATATATTAGTTGTCTGGCATACAGTGGGGAGCAGGTGTGGCTTAAAGGACTTTAAAAAGGAAGGAAGACAATTAAACCAATGATAAATTGTGCTGAGCACTCTTGAGAGCAGGAATACAGAGTATCAAAGAGTAATTTATTTATTCCAGGTAGGTGGAGACAAGGAAAATGTCCAGGAAGCAGTGACATTTAAATTGTGGGGAAGGATGAGTAAAACATATAATATGAACTGAAGCAGAAGAGAGTTCTAGGCAAAAGGAATGTCCTGTGGAAGGCCTGGACATACTCAAGGAACTGAAGAAGTTGAAGTTGAGGGAGTGGTGAGAAATGGGGGCAAATATAATGAGATACTCTTGGAAGAGCAAGCAACATGAAGAATCTGGATTCTAATATATGGGAAGTGAGTAGCCACTGAAAGGTTTAAACAAATAAGCGATATAATCAGATTTGTGTTTTAGAAGAATAACTGACTATAATATGGAGGATATACTAGAAAAGGCAATGCTGAAGGCTAAAAATTAGATCTTTAAACAGAGATGTAATTTATCATTTTTAATATTTGCATGGATGTACCATATAGGTTCCATGAGGCCAAGGACTGTCTGTACTCTTCAGTTATCAATTCTAGAGTCCAACACAGTATTTGGCATATAATACATATTTGTTAATTTAAAGATAATTATTAACAATTGTTAACAACAGCATCTGTTACCTTTTACTAAGCACTGACTATATGCCAGGGACTGTGTTAAGTGTATCTTGCATTTCACTCTCCCAACTGTTCTATGAGGTAGAGGTTTTATCATCATTTTATTTTACTAAAGAGGAAACATTAAAGCTCAGAGACTTTTTGTTACTAAGCTAGTTAGTGAGGGAGTGTGATTTCCTACGTTTGGTGACTCCAGAGCCACTTAACTAACCTACAGCTGACTAACTAATAATTTAACCAATTTATGAGCAATGTCCA
Source organism: Mandrillus leucophaeus (assembly GCF_000951045.1). Lineage (NCBI taxonomy): Eukaryota > Metazoa > Chordata > Mammalia > Primates > Cercopithecidae > Mandrillus > Mandrillus leucophaeus. The sequence continues at coordinate 326,883 of NW_012108031.1, read as the reverse complement.
TTTAGGTTATTTCTAACTTTTTGCTATTGTTAATATTATGATGAATCTCTTCAAACATGTCTGATTACTCTTGACTGATTATCTCATTAGCATAAAATCTTAGATGTTGCAATGATGAGCTTCACAACAGGCACATCATATATGATGTTAGATGCATTTGACAAAATTGCTCTCCCAAAAGGCTGTTTCATGTCATACAATTAAAAGTCATATAAGAGAATGCCTGTTTGCTCACCATTACTAACACTGAGTGTTATTGATCTTTGCCAATCCAATGGCCCCCCCACAAAATCTCATTTTAGTTTTAATTTGTATTTATATATGACGATTAGTAAAGTTGATCATCTTTCCATGTTTACAAGTCATTTTAATTTCTTCTTTTATTTCCTGTTCATGTCCTTTGCTCATTTTAATTTTATTTTTAAAATTACTATTTTTTTTACTTCTACGATGGCGTGAGACCATTTTAAGATACTATTTAAATAAATAGTTGTTATATAAATACTGTTTTTTGCATCTTGAATTTTAACTTTTTACATGTCATAAATGTTTGCAAATAATGTGATCTTGGTCATTTGTTTTGGAGTCTCACTATGATTTCCTGGCATATTAAGTCTCGTGCTGTAATGTGAAATCTATTAATCCTTTCTCTATGGGTCTCCTACCTACATCATGATTATAAAAATGCTACCCACATTTTCTTCTAATTTTTTAATATTTTTAATGGTTTTCATTTTGACATTAAATCTAATCTACTTAGAATTTATTTTGATGTAGTAAGTGTAATATGGATCCAATTTATCATAGCCAGCTTACTGGATAGGTAAGGTTTCCAAAGTACATAATAATTGGAAGATGACCCAAAGCACTAAGAGTTGGTCTATTCCTATGGAAATATTTTTTTCTGTCATATAAGATTGAATTTTTCTTCCTCCTACATTTGTGTAGGAATATATAATGTTCCAACTAATTCCCTAGGCAAAAGACAGATAAACAACTCAAATGTGCTGTTTAAATGTAATTGCCTTTGTCCCAATTTACCACTTGTTTTCTAGTATAACGCTAACTAGTAACACTGAATGAAGTATGTTTGTTTTAACTCAGTAAAACGAATTTAAATACTTAAGAATAAGACATTTTAAGCTTTACATTTTAATGAACTAATAGAAGCATATTCTTAAAAACAATACTACCAAAAGTAACCTAGAGAGACTAAGAAAATTTTCTGTATCAACAGTAGAAAAATTACCTTTAAGAACAATTTAGTGAAATTCTGTTTTTAAAAAGTCATTCATTTACACTATAAACGTATTCACTGAAGAAAATATGGAGGATACAGAACACCCTAAAGAAAAATTCTATCATATTGGGCTGTATTTCAATAAAACTCTAATAGACAACTGATAGTAGCATAACAAGATAATAGTTCTGTGTGTAAAACAAAAAGCTTACTTTCATAATTTTGCTGAAAATGATGTGGTAATAGTTAAGCACAATTAGGCCATGTCTCTTTACTTTTTTGTGTGCATTACAATTATCTTTTTCAGTAAGACTTGGATTTCTAGATTTAAATAATCTTTAAATACAACAGGAAATAACAAAGCCTTTATAACTTAAAAAAAACCCATAAAAATGTCTTTACATTGAATGTCTTAGTGAAAGAGCAAATCTATTCAAGGCAAGCAAAAATAACTAGGTCAAATCATACATATAACGAAAATGCAGCTTAGAGTTATTAAAAAAAAACTACTCACAATCATTTTAGACTAAAACACAAACTACAGCCACAGAAATAGATCTAGAAGATCTTTACAGCATTATTGTTGACATAATAAAGAGAAATGACAGCACGCTGGTACTGAATGCTTCTGGAAATATGCATTCAGGACTAAGAAAATAGGTAAGATTTATAGATCATTCTGAGAACCATCTTGCTTCATACTTTTCTGATATTTAAATAATTTCAAAAATACGATAAAATAATTTATTTACCTGACCATTACCAGAAGTTGCCATGTTGATTTCTGCCACTCCTTGACCTTCATTCTGCCGCTCAGCATCATGTGAGCCGGTTTCATGCTTGTTCTGAGATGACCTCTGTTAACATGGAGTTAACATCATTACAAGCAAAAATGGTGTAGGCTTTCTTAGTTCACAGCTTTTTTTCTTTTTTGTTTTAAAGCTCTGAATACGTCAATTATACAGACTGATAAAGGCATGGAACTGCGTGTTACACTTCATAACCTCCAGTATGATTGGCGGTCGACTATCTCGGTAAGAGGAAAGTGAAGTGTGTCCCTTGAGCATTAGAGCTGCACAAGACAAAGGATTTCCTGAGACTCACTGGAATGCCATCCTCTACCAGCTGCGCTCACATTACTATCAGGAACATAACCCAAGTAGAACAAATAACTATCTTTTCTGTAAGGTTACATGATTCTGACAATTAATGGAGCTGTAAATAACAAGAGTTAAACTATTACCTAAGCTTACAAATATCTTCTACTTAGGTATATTTATACACAGAATATATACATATATATGTATATCTTCTAATAAAAGTTAGGTGAAATAAAATGATAGGCTCTTAGAGTCTGATATGAATAAAACCCAAAGCCTTTTCTAATGCAACCACCATCTGTTAACAGGAAATTAAAATGACAGATTATATCCAGTAAAAGCAGTCATTTCAAGATAGATTATCTCTAGTACAAAGCAATCACTGTATTAAAATACCAGCACAAAATTAAAGAAATAAAAGAATTTCTCACTGTCTTTTATAGAAGCACCTATATGCTTGTTCTAGGAAAACAATACCTAAAATAAAAATTATGCATTAAAAATCTGACCTAACAGTGGATAATTAAATAACAGTGATTCCTAATGGAATTTCTTTAAACATCAAGCTTTCCTAGAACATTTTAAAATTGTAACTTAAAAAATTGATTTATATGCAACATTTCCATCAATAAACTAGTATTAGTTATATGCTGGCAAAAGTGAAGTAGCACTCAGTAATCCAGAAATATAAGAATAATTAGTACCATCTGAAAATCATGCTATAGAATTCAATGAAATCCACAAAAATAGATATACATATATAAAGTCAACCTAGTGACAAAATGAATCTAAGACCACAAAGATTTGACATTAACATAAGTGAAGATGTCAATATATTTGAAGAAAATTACTGACCATCTACTAAGTTAGTTACTTGCATTAGATGCTGGGGAATACAGTGCTAGCAAAACTAGACTTTGTTCTATGCTATCTTGGACCTTACAGTTTAGTCAGGGACACTGTCAAATAATGACAGAAATAATAAAGGTAAAATTGACAAATGCTATGAAAGAAGGGTACAAGGTGCTGTAAGTATATATAACGGAGAGAAATGAAATAGTCTGGAGGTTTGGAAGAGCTCTCTTGGGAAGTGCTGTTTGAGTAAAGACTTGAAGAATAAATAGGAGTTAACTAGGCAAAGGGGAAAAGTAGAGGATGAGTGTTCTGGGTAAAACAGATCATATGCAGAGGACCCAGGGTAGGAGGGAGCGTGGCTTGTTTTAGCATGTCAAAGAATCATGGTGTGGATAAAGCACCAAAAATAAGGAGGAAAGTAGAACAAAAAGAATATGGTAAAAAAAAAAAAAAAAATCTGATTTTAATGCCTTTTTCTGTGATTCTTAGATGGTACTCTTGCCTTTTCTACTTATAAGTTATAGTGAGGCCACTGCATGATCGCCCCCATATAATTAATACTAATATATTCATGGAAAAAGTTGCATGTAAATTTATTTTTCAAGTCAAATTTTAAATGGTCTAAGTAGGGAGGAAACATAGGAAAGACCAGTTAGGAGGCTACTGTATTAACTTGTGAGACAGTGGCGCTGTGCACTAGGAAAGCAGTGACAGAGATGAAAGAAGTGGAGACACAGAAGTAAATCTGATTGGATTCACTGACAGATAGGATATGGGGAGTGGAGGAAGAGGTCTGGTGTCGAGTATTACTCCTATGTTCCTTAGCTCACACAATTCAATAATGATGGTGCTACTCACAGAGATAGGTAATACTGAGGAAGGATGAGGGATTTTTGTTGGAAGGTGGGGTAGTAAAGAGTGCTTAGGAGGAGCAGATTATTAATTATGTGTTGAATGTGTTGAGTAATATCCAAGTGCCTTTTTTTTTTTGAGATGGAGTCTTGCCCTGTCACCTAGGCTGGAGTACAATGGCGTGATCTCAGATCACTGCAACCTCCACTTCCCTGGTTCAAACGATTCTCCTGCTTCAGCCTCCCAAGTAGCTGTGATTACAGTTGCTCGACACCATGCCCAGCTAATTTTTGTATTTTTAGTAGAGATGGGGTTTCACTGTTTTGGCTAGGCTGGTATCGAACTCCTGACCTCCTGATCCATCCCCATCAGCCTCCCAAAGTGCTGGGATTACAGGCATGAGCCACTGCACCCGGTCTTAAAGTGCCTCTGACGTGACTCAGTGAGGATGTAGAGCTGACATAGAGATTTAGCATAGAGCTCAGGGCTAGAAAAATATATTTGATAGCCATCAGCATATAGATGGTCAGTGAAACCCTAAGCATAAATGACACTGCTTAGGAAGAGAAGATATAGAGAGAAAAGAAAAATAGGTCTTAGGAAATACCCTTAATTAATGTCCAGGAACATGAGTCTATAAAGGCCAGAGAGGCTGGGCACAGTGGCTCACGCCTGTAATCCTAGCACTTAGGGAGGCTGAGGCAGGAAGACCTTGAGCCTAGGAGTTTGAGGTTACAGTGAGCTATGACGGCGCCACTGCATTCCAGCCTGGGCGAGACTGAGACCCTGTCTCAAAACAAACAAACAAACAAACAAACAAAACCAGACAAGTGGAAGAAACCAGAAATGTGACTGATGATGTTGATGGATGACGCATATGGTAACATTAAAAAAAAACACTAATGTTTACTATGTACTAATCACTTAGCACTTATTGATTTATTTAATCTTCAAACTAACCCTATGAAGTATTATTATCCCCATTTTATTTATTTATTTTTTGAGATGGAGTCTTGCTCTGTTGCCCAGGCTGGAGTGCAGTGGCACAATCTCAGCTCACTGCAACCTCCACCTCTCGGGTTCAAGCAATTCTTGTGCCTCAGCCTCCCGAGTAGCTGGGATTACAGGTGCCCACCACCATGCCTGGCTATTTTTTGTATTTTTAGTAGAGACAGGGTTTGACCATGTTGGCCAGGTTGGTCTTGAACTCCTGACCTCAAGTGATCTGTCCACCTCAGTTTCCCAAACTGCTGGGATTATAGGCATGAGTCACCGTGCCCAGCCATTATCCCCATTTTACAGATAAAGAGATGGAGGTGCAGAGAACGTTAAGTAACTTGCTTTCAGTCACATATCTAGTAAATGGCAGAGTCAGAGCTGAAATCGCAACTCAGGCAATTCCAAGCCAGACTACCATTTAACATTTACTATCTTCATTTTCTTTCCTCTTTCCTAATCACTTCTCTTTATTCTTTCACTGATCCTAGGTTACAGGCCTGCCTGTACTCTTTGATACACTGAAGACAAAAGAAGTGTGGTTGCTCACTATTATGAAAGATTAATTCTAACTAGTTTCCTCATTTCCATAGTTGCTTTACAACTTCTTCAAGGTTTTCTACTCTAGGTAATAGAACTGGAAAAAATTTTTGGTGAGGTATTTAAATATCACAAAATCCATCCATTTTAAGTGTTCGATTAAATGACTTTTAGATTTATCAAGCACAGCTGTAATCCAGGTTTAGAACATTTTCATCATTCCAATAAAATTCCTGCTGTCCATTTACAGTTAATCCTCATTCCCACTTATAGTCAGACAACCACTAATGTACTTTTTCTCTTTAGAAACTTTGCCTTTACCGGACATTTAATACAAATGGACTTACGTCTCTGGCTTATTTTACTTAGCATGCTCTGGAGGTTCATTCATGTTATAAATTCTGCATCAGTAACTTACTTTTAATTGCTGAATAATATTCCACTGAAGAGATATAACACATTTGGTGTATTCATTCACTGGTTGATACACATTTGCACTGTTTCTACTTTGAAGCTGTTATGAAAAAATGCTGCTAGTGAACAAACATACAAGTCAAAGTCTTTGTGTACACATATATTTTCATTTCTCTTGGCTAGATACCTAGGAGTAAGACTGCTGAATCACATAACTCTATGTTTAATATTTTGAGGAATCACTCAACTGTTTTAAAATGGTGGCTGTACTATTTAAATTCCCATCAGCAATGAGGGACCCTGTTTCTCCACATCTTCATCAATGCTTATCATTGCCTTTATGATTAAAGCCATCATAATGGGTGTGAAGCAGTATCTCACTTGAGCTTTGATTTGCATTTCAAATCAAAGCTCAAGTGAGATACTGCAATGATTGAGTATATTTTCATGTACTTATTTGCCATTCCTGCATATACCTTCTCTGGTGAAATGCCTATTTAAATATTTTGCCCACTGAAAAGCTAAGTTGTATTTATCTTTATTAATGAGTTGTAAGAATACTGTGACTTTAGTAAGTATTCTTTATTTGCTATTATCTTTTAAGCCACACTGCATTGTCCTCACAGCTCCCATTCCTCCCAATGTATTTGCTTGTCAATAAATAAACTATGTCTAGAAGAACACACAAGAAAGTCATAGCACTGGTTGCCTCACATACCTTTATGTAACTTCTGAGTTTTGAATCATATGTAATAATTACTAGACTTAAATCATGTCCAGTATGTAGATCTTAAACCAGAGTTATAATGCAGGTAGTCCAAAGAAAATGCTATAAGAAATATGCTTCATGATAGAGAAATTATTTGGCAGAAGCTTTTCCCTTTCTCATATCTACTGCTCTATGAACTAATTTGCAAGTGTCCAATCCCCAATTTTCTCCATCTTCTAGATTCTCCCTCTAACTTACATTAGAATGACAAGAATGCAATAAACAAACCACAAACAGCAAAACTGTAAAAAGTGGTTTTGTTCTTTCTTAAATGTGAAATGGCACCTTCCTTTGGTTTACATTTATAAACTATCAGAATAATGCAACTGATATAACTATTATCATAACAAAAGGAAGCAATAAGAGATTGGATCATAGTAGCAGACAGTCTGCCCTAAATCCAATAATATGAATAAAAAGTTTTGTACAGATACAAGAGGCACAAACAAGTTTCCAACCTGAAAGAAACTTGTAACAGTAATGGAAAATGAGGATTACTATTAATAAATGGTAGTACAATGAAATTCAAGGTGAACGGCATTAAATAAAATAGAGGGCTAATGTATATTATAATACAAATAAAATAATCAACTAGAAAAAATGTGACTATTGATTTAGAGTATCAAAACCTGTCAAATGTAGCAAAAGAATAATAATCAGAATACAAGAAAGATGGGGGGAAAAGAACTAACTGTAACTAAAGCTATTCAATTAAAAACAAAACACTGCCTGTTTAAAAATAATTTAAAAAACAGACCATAAAGAATTTGCTTAAGGACAAAACACAAGTAAAAACTACAGGAGAAAGCCAAAAGGAGAAAGCCAAAACTACAGGAGAAAGCCCTTTTTCAAAGGGCCAGAAAAAAAGAGTCCGTTGCAAAAATGAACACATTCTTTAAATCGCAAATATTTGACTTATACTGGCTTAAGACAATCATGTTAAACTGCTTTTAGGATTATGACTATCACATTTTACTTAAACTGTCTACTTAGCAAATACATGTTTCTACATATTTCAGACTTAGATGTACTAAATCCAAGTTCCTCAGATATTAAAAAAGCCAGACATGGATGAAAACGTTTTTTGAAAGAACTCTTTCTTTGTAATCTCTTTCAGCTGAGTTTTTGGGGAAGGGGGGATACTCACCCCCTGATCTCCAAATAACCTGCTTTAATGGCTAGTTCTGCATTTTTCAGCTGAATGCTTTATTTCAGTTCCACTTTATTGTTACACAAATTTTTCACTACTTACATTACTTTGACTATTAAATTCTAATCATAGCTGGCAGGTGGTATACTATGATCACCTTCCTTTACAACTTCTTGTTGTCCATGGAGTTAAAGGTTATCTTTACTGTTTTGTTCATTTGGTTTTCTGGGTACATATGACGTATCCTCAGTTTCTCTCCTACTGTGTAAATTTCCTTTCCCTTCAATACATTCAGAAACAGCAAGTATTCTGCTGATTTCATCTTCTTGGAATTAATCTCTCCTGGAATTCTCTCAATAGTTCCAATATGGACTGGTTGCTTTCTCAGGATGTCCCTTCATCTTTACTCTGCAGTTTCGCTCATCTCTTTCTCTTGTATTGTATCACCTGGGTCTTGAGTCCCAAAAATTCATTTTTCTTGCTTTACATTTCAATTTCACTTGAGTATATGCTTTAATAGGTTCCAGAAAAGGGTGCATGAAAAAAACGTATTTTTGAGACTTTGCCTATCTAAAAAGTGTCCTTATTCCACTCTCAGATTTAACACTTTGACTAAAGGCTAGAATGGTGTTATAAAAAATATATCTGGTCTTTGTTCACTTGTACCTGGCAGAGAGCTTCAAATACCCTTGGAATTTCTCAAGCGATAGGGGTGTGTGTTATGCTAATAAGGCAACTCAGGGCAGGCCACCAGATAGCAAGAGGATGGGTGGCTGTCACCATGTGATAAGAGAGTTAGAACTTTGGGCCAGACTGATCTCCAGGGAGAGAAGGAGGCTGGAAATTGAGTTTAATCCTCCTGTGGCCAATTATTTAATCATGCCTACAGAATAAAATTCCAATAAAAATTATGGATACCAAAACTCAGTGTAGCTTTCTGGTTGGTGAATACACTGAAGTACTGGAAAAGGCGGGGCACACTGGCTTACGCCTGTAATCCTAACACTTTGGGAGGCTGAGGTGGGCAGATCACAAGGTCAGGAGTTCGAGACCAGCCTGGCCAATATGGTGAAACCCCATCTCTACTAAAAATACAAAATATTAGCCAGGCGTGGTGGCGGATGCCTATAATCCCAGCTACTAGGGAGGATGAGGCAGGAGAATTGCTTGAACCAGGAGGCGGAGGTTGCAGTGAGCCAAGATCACGCCATTGCACCCCAGCCTGGGCTATAGAGCGAGACTCTGTCTCAAACAAAAACAAAACAATGAAGTGCTGGAAGAGTGACATGCCTAGATTCCACTAGGAGAAAGCATGGAATCTCTGCACCCCCATCCTCATCCCTACCCGCTTCCCTAGACCTTGCCCCATGTGTCTCTTCATTTGGCCATTCTTGATCTGTATCCTTATAAAAAAACAGTTAATCCTAAGTATAGAGCTTTCAGTGAGTTTTGAGCCATTCTAATGAATTAGTGAATGTGAAGGGGTTGTGGGAAGCCTAGAATTTGTAACCCACTGGGCAGAAGTGTGAGTGGTTTGGAGATACCCAACATTTGTGGTTGGCATCTGAGGTGGGAGCAGTCTTGTGAAGGAATCGGCTCTTAACCTGTTGGGGCTGTGCTAACTCTGGGTAGTTAGTCTCAGAATGGAATGGTATCACAGCTTACTCACACAGGGGTGGAATTTATAGACAGCTTGGCAGCAGTCCTGGTGACTTGGGGACACCCAAAACTTGTGGCTCGTGCTTGAAGTGGACAGTCTTGTGATTGACTTTGTCTTTTACTTGTGGAGTTGACTCTAACTCTGGGTAGTTAGGATCAAAACTGAACCCAACTTAAGAGACTTAGTTCCATGTCTCTTCAAAAAAAAAAACAAGGTTTTAAGAAATTGCTACCCTACTTCCCAGTTTCCAGTGTTATTATTTACAAATGTAAAGGCATTTGTATTCCTGTTCCTTTATGTAAAATTTGTTTTCTCTTCCTTCCCTAGAAGGTTTTTAGAATATTCTCTTTATCCCTAGTGATCTGAAATTTCCTCATGATGTGCCTTAGTATAGGATTATTCTCATACATGATGTTAGATACTGGAGAGACCAATTTTTTGGAAAGCTAAGCACCTTGTTAAAATTTCTGTGAAATCTTGATTTATTTCTCTAATTTCCTGTCTCCAGTTTCTCCATTTTCTTTTTAGAACTCCTTTTATTTGGATATTGAACCTTCCTAGAAGGATCTATACTGTCTGGTAGTTAGTGTCCACTCATATTTAAGAGCGGGCTATCTATGAAAAAGTTAAACGAAGCTCTATATCTGAAGAATGGATTTTGTCAACTATAGTTACCCTGTAGGGTGATCTAGGTGGGTTGTTTCGTTGGTGAATTTTTCCATGTAAGTCTCTTTAAGTTTCTTTTCTTGGGTTAGTCACGTTTCTTCTCATTTTTTTTTCTCCCTTTTTAATGTTCTCTCAGCAGAACCAGGGCGAGTCACATTTCTTATAGAAGTTCCTTCCAGAAACTTGCCTGGAGATTATAAGCCTGGATGCTAGCGGGGGTTTCAGCATTCAGTAGGTAAATTTTCATGTAACTCAGTTTTTTGTATGATACCCTCACCTTCAATTAAACAAGGCTGACCCCTAACCAAAGACCCTTTGTTGAGATGGGGAAACGCCGTCTCTACTAAAAAATGCAAAAAAACTAGCCGGGCGAGTTGGCAGGCGCCTGTAGTCCCAGCTACTCGGGAGGCTGAGGTAGGAGAATGACGTAAACCCGGGAGGCGGAGCTTGCAGTGAGCTGAGATCTGGCCACTGCACTCCAGCCTGGGCGACAGAGCGAGACTAAAAAAAAAGAAAAAAAAAAAAGACCCTTTGTTTATCCTCTCCACCTCTCCAGAGGAAAAAGCTCTCATCTTTTGCTGGGATTGGAAAGGAGCAGTCACCTAGCTACGCAGGATTGTAGTGAAGTTCTGGAACTCCATCTGCTTCTTAACAGAGTTTCAAGTATCTTTCTGCTTTTAACCCTTTTTTATTTTTACATCCAGAGGTGTCTAGTTGCTTCATGACTTTTCATTTCTATTGCTGCCTTATGGGTCAACCCTCTCTGATATGCTAGAATGCTGTCACTTGTTTACCTGCTTTCCAGAGTCGCAGATTTTACTGTGGTCACCTTCCCTGGTCTTAATGCCTCTTACATTGTATCCTTTCACTATCATTTTAATGGGGTTTGTGGAGTAAGCACAGGTAAATGTATATTATCAAGTCTTACTATGGATTACCCATAAAAAAGTTTACTTACTGGGTAATAGCCAAATTAACTATCTGATTACATGTAAATTGAAAGCTAAGGTAAGGTATCTATATTTACAGTTCTATAAATTTTAACTGCCTAAAAGATAAAATAAAAATAGTCAAAAATTTTGATAATTTAACTTCACGAAAAAAAGTTATGGTATTTAAATTCTCTGAAAGAACATCTATATTCCAGTGGTGCCATATTAAATTATACACATTTTCTTTTTTTTTTCTTTTTTTCTTTTTTTTTTGAGACGGAGTCTCACTGTGTCGCCCAGGCTGGAGTGCAGTGGCGCGATCTCGGCTCACTGCAAGCTCTGCCTCCCGGGCTTACGCCATTCTCCTGCCTCAGCCTCCCGAGTAGCTGGGAGCTAGTTTTTTGTATTTTTTAGTAGAGACGGGGTTTCACCGTGTTCGCCAGGATGGTCTCGATCTCCTGACCTCGTGATCCGCCCGTCTCGGCCTCCCAAAGTGCTGGGATTACAAGCTTGAGCCACCGTGCCCGGCCACACATTTTCTTTTCTTAGACTAACTACCTATTTTTATACCCACAAACAAGAAAGGTAATTTACTAACCTCTGCTTCTGTTGCTTGGGACTGTAAAAGCTGTCGTATACGAAGTATGTCCTTTTCGATTTGCTGAATTCTGGCTATTCTTCGCTAAAATAAAACAAGAAACCTAATTAGTTATGTTTTTATTAATAATGTTAATATAAATAATCATACTATGGCTACCATTTAACAGCTTAGGGTTATGCCAAACCATTCTTATTTAAAAAGCCAGACATATAAATATATTCACCCTTTAATAACAAATTGGGTTCAGTTCAATTTTTCTTTTCTTTTTCCTTTTTTTCTCGAGACAGAGTCTCACTCTGTTGCCCAGGCTGGAGTGCAGTGGCACGATCTCAGTTCACTGCAACCTCTGCTTTCTGGGTTCAGCGATTCTTCTGCCTCAGCCTCCCACATAGCTGGGACTACAGGCACACGCCACCATGCCCAGTTAATTTTTGTATTTTTAGTAGACATGGGGTTTCACCATATTGGCCAGGCTGGTCTCGAACTCCTGGCCTTGTGATCCGCCTGCCTCAGCCTCCCAAAGTGCTTACAGGCGTGAGCCACTGTGCCTGGCCCTAGGGTCAGTTCAATTTTTAAAAATATATCTGACTTTATTCAACAGATCTCTAGATCTGCTTAGTAAAACTGTGGAAATACAAGTCATATATCAAATCGTATGTTGCATGAATTATGAAAATTGACGCAATACACATTGTGAAAATTTTTTCTTCAAAAATATTTCAGCAAAGAAAAAATTACACCTGCATTTAATCTTTTATATTAATCCAGACATTAATACAATATAATAAATTTATATAAACATAGTATACCAGTAAAGGGAAACAACATCTGATTTGTTTTAATAAACATCAGGATACCCAACCTTTTTGGCACCAGGGACTGGTTTCATGGAAGAAATTTTTCTACTGACTGGGGCGGGGGAGGTCTCAGGATAAAATTGCTCCACCTCAGGTTCTCAGGCATTACATAGATTCTCATGAGGAGCCCGCAACCTAGATTCCTCACACGTGCCGTTCACAAGCGAGTTCATGCTCCTAATGCAGCCACTGATGGTGACAGGAGGCAGGGCTCAGGTGGTAATGCTTGCTCGTGGCCTGGGGGTTGGGGACCCGTGGTTTAAACAGTAGGCCCAACTCTTCCCCAAAGTTACTTCTGTCATAAGTTAGTAGTATTTTTCAGCCTTTCCAAGTACCTAACTGTGGCTAAACATTATTTTTATCTCCAACACTAGGATCAAAAAGAGGACAGAGCTTTTGCTTTTCCACTATATGGAAACCATCAAGTGGCCACAAAGCAGTAACTACAGACTGAACCACATGGAATGGAAACAATGTGGGGAATATGTTGTGTGTTTTTTTATAAAGCTAAACTTCATTTTAACTTTTATGAATACTAGTGAAAGTGGAAAAAACAAGTCACTTATGAATAAAGACTTTGCAAATCTCTCATAAAGCTAGTTTATGACAAATCAAACACATAGGTTTTAAAAACAAGTAATGACAATGTACCATTTTCTGTAATAATTCTACAGTTATTGACATCCTAATATTGAGAAATCAAAAATTATATTATAAAAGTAAACTGTTTCAATAAGGAGGGGTGTGTGTCAGAAGCTAGATGGAATAGTTTCCAAACATTTTTCAGTTATGTTCTCCATCAATAAAAGATTTCGGAACAAACATCACCCCCAACAGATAAATATTAAAAGTACTATAGCAATTAGCTTTAAATATATAGTTATAAAATGTTCATATGAAACTTACTCTTTGATCACATCTAGTTTTACTTAAATATAATGCCTTCATGCTTTTCTTACTACCATAGTAAAAATGTTTATTACTATTATCCAGCCTTATGAAAAACAAAGAACAGAAAAACTCAAATTTTAAGTTGTGCTCACTGGCCGGGCGCGGTGGCTCACGCCTGCAATCCCAGCACTTCAGGAGGCCGAGGCGGATGAATCACTGGTCAGAAGATCGAGACCACCTTGGCCAACACAGTGAAATCCCGTCTCTACTTAAAAAAAAAAAAAATTAGCCGGGTATGGTGGTGCGTGCCTGTAATCCCAGCTACTCAGGAGGCTGAGGCAGGAGAATCGCTTGAACCCAGCAGGCGGAGGCTGCAGTGAGCCAAGATCGTGCCACTGCACTCCAGCCTGGGCGAGAGTGAGACTCTGTCTCAAAACAAAAACAAACCCCCAAAAATAAAAAATAAAACAAGAAGCTGTGCTCACTGTCCCAAATTAATCTATCTTAATTTTCTCCCTCTTTTCTTTCTTTTTAACAATATAACTATGCCGATTCTCTATCATGATTCTGAAAGTAGTAAACTTAAGGTAAAAAATATTCTCAAGCCAGGCACCATGGCTCTGGCCTGTAATCCCGGCACACTGGGAGGCCAAGGTGGGCAGATTGCTTAAGCTCAGGAGTTTGAGACCAGCCTAGGGAATATGGTGAAACCTTGTCTCTACAAAAAATACAAAAATTCGCCAGCCATGAGGGCATGCGCCTGTAGTCCCAGCGACTTGGGAAGCTGAGGAGGGAGGATGGCTTGAGCCTGGGAGGCGGAGGTTGCAGTGAGCTGATATTGCGCCACTGCCCTCCAGTTTGGGAGACAGAGCCAGACTCAAAAAAATAGAAAAAAAAAAAAAAAAAGAATATTCTTTAATTAACAAATCTTCCCATGTCCAATTCATAGTATGAAAACCGTCTGAAGAAGAAATACCTGTACTTTTGGTAGTTTTCTAAAGATATTGCAAAGATGAATGATCATTTCTATAACCAGGTGGCAAATACTTCCTAGCTTCAGAGAAAGAGCCAAGCTACATACAATTACTGAATTTCTAAATTGGATTGTCTCCTCTCTTTCTATATAATCAGTTTCTATATAATTAGCTCCCTTCCATCAATACAGTCCTAAATAAAAAATTTTAATATTTAGAGAATGAAAACAGGAAATTATATCTCCTACTCCTCTCCATTTTACACTACATTTCCATATTGCCAGTATCTCACTAAATACTGAGGTCATGTCTATGTCTTGATGTCCAGTGAGGTGGATGGTTTCTGACATGACATTCCTTGTGCTTCTGTTTCTAATATGAAAATAGAAGAAGCCACTACACCTTGAGTATTCCTAATCCCTATCCCTAATACAAAAATCCAAAACCCAAAATGCTCCAAAATAGGAAACTTTTGGAGCACCCACATGGCGCTCAAAGGAAATGCTCACTGCAGCACTTCACGATTTGGATTTTTGGATTAGGGATGCTTAACCACTAAGTATTTCTTTCCTTTTTCTATATGACAAGAATATTTATGAAATTATGTTTAACAACAAACTGTTCAGGAGTATGGACTTGATATGACTTTAGAAAAAAGCGGTTCTTTAAAAACTTCAATAGTAACACAGATTCAGGATGACTCTCCACAAATTAGAATAGAAGGCAAATCCCTTAACTTGATAAAGGGCACGTATCAAAAACCCTGAGTAAACAACACACTTAACTGTGGAAATTTTAAAAGAATTCCCTTTAAAGTCAAGACAAGAAAAAGAAGACCACTATCATTGTTTCCATTCAAAGATATATTAGAGTTCTTAATACAACAAAAGTAAAAACACTGTAAGGACTGGAAAGGATAAACAATGTCATCATTTGCGAACAATATGGCAATGTATAGAACCTTAAACCGGCGATGATATAATAAAATATTTCAGGAAGACTACTGGATACTTTTTACTTAAATGTAATTTAGTAATATAATTAAAGAAATTCCCACTTACAATACCAACAAAAACTGTAACATATCTACGAATAATTTTTTTAAATGATATGTAAGACCCCTGTGGAGAATTTGATAAAACGTTATTGAAGGATACAAAATAAAGCCTAAATGAATAAAGAGATATAAAATTAATAACAATACCTAATAATTTGTTTACTATGTGCCAGGTTCTCAGTGCTTTTACATATATCAACTCATTTAATCCTCACATTTTACAGTTTATCAATATGTGTATTGTACTGACAAGAAAACTGAGACAGAGAATTTACCTAGGATCACAGTCTTGCTAAGTGACAGGTTTGGGATTTGAATATAGAAGGTTTGGTTCCAGAGTCCATCCTTTCAACCAAGACTAAATAGTATGAAGGTCTGATTTCTCCTTAATCTATAAATTTAATGTAATTCTAATCAAAAGCCCATGAAGCTTTTATTTGAATTAGAAGCTGACATAAAAGTTAAAATGGCAGAGTAATAAGGCAGAATACTACATTTTTAAAAACAAAGAAGGATTCACCCAACTGGGTATCAAGATTTATAAAACTGCAGCAAATAAAAAATGTGGTATCAGTGCAGGCACGGAGAAGCTAAAGTGGACTAACAGAAGAGAGTCCAGAAATATCCAGCATATATAAACTTGATATATGATGAGAGATGACATCACTCATCGATGAGGAACTAGTGCGGTATCCAATACATGATAATGAGAAATTCAGTTAACAACATAAATATATGTATACATGTGTGTGTATGACTATACATAACTATAGATACACACATGTATAAATCAAGTGTATGTAAATAAATATGTATTAATATATAATACACATACACACATATATAATATACATATAAGTTAGACTCCTGCCTCCACAACATACATAATAGCAAACTTAAGATGAATTAAGGAGCAAATACAAGATTACCTTTATGACTTCAGTATAGGAAAAGATGTATAAATAGGTCACAGAAAGCACAAATCTGGCAATATAATTAATTGAGCTTTATTATAAAAGCTTATTTTTGTTATCATGAGGCCAATACAGATAACAATTGGTGGGGAGGAATTGAGATATATATTATCTACAAAGGATTGGTATCAAGGGGATATTAAAACATCTCTCAAACACATGAAAACAAGACATTTAACAATAGGGAATGATCAAGGGATACGAAGAAGTAACTTAGAAAGAAAACCCCAAAATCTAATAAATATATTCGAGATTCAACTTCAGTAGCTCAGGAAAATACGAAGGTTAAGATGACAAAATGTTTCATTGCCCACTGATTGTTAATTATAAATTCTGACTCACAAGTGATGGAGAAGACATACAGAAACAAGAATTCTCACATACTACTAGTAGAAATGTAAACTAAAAAGATCACTTTAAGAGCAATTTGGTAAACACTAATTCAAAACACTCACACCTTATGACCAGCAATTATGCTTTTAGATATATATCCTAGGGCAATGGTTAGCAAACCAGGGCCTGCTAGCCATCTGTTTTTGTAAATTTTTACTGGCACACAGCCATGCCCATTTGTTCATAAATTATCTATGGCTGCTTTCTTGTTAAAAGGCAGGGTTGAGGCTGGGAGTGGTGGCTCATGCCTGTAATCTCAACATTTTGGGAGGCTGAGGCAGGTGGATCACCTGAGGTCAGGAGTTTGAGGCCAGACTGGGCAACATGGTGAAACCCCGTCTCTACTAAAAATACAAAAATTAGCCAGGCATGGGGGCGCACACCTGAAATTCCAGCTACTGGGAGCCTGAGGCACAAGAACCGTTTGAACCTTAGAGGCGGAGGTTGCAGTGAGACAAAATTGCACAACTGTACTCCAGCCTAGGCGACAGAGTGAGACTGTCTCAAAAAAAAAAAAAAAAGGCAGGGTTGAGTAGTTGCAAAAGAGACCATATGGTCCACAAAACCTAAATATTTACTATGTGGCCTTCTAAGAAAAAGATTGCTGACTCCTCACCTAGAGAAACTCTTCCATGTTTGTTTACAAGACAAGAAAAAGTATGTTTACCAGAGCTGTTTTTAACTGAAAAATTAGATCAACTTATGTGTCCCTCAACTAGGGAGGAGATACACTATATTAAACAGTATCATCAATTATGACAACATAGAGGTGTACTTACTACACCTTCACCCCACCAATTCCCACATCCCAGTAGTAAGTTCTATTAACAAACTGATGTGCACTTTTCCAACCTTTGCTTACATGCCTGTGGAAGAGTAAGTACCACCATACTAGGTGACCAAATACGCAATGAACAAGTAAGAGTAAATAAATAACCATGCAGTTAAGAGGTACCTGGAGACTAACAATCTCACATAGGTAGGCAAAAATGGATTTTGAGTTTTCCTAAATTATTTACTAGTCATTTGTATGTGTTTTAGTGGTCATATGCCATCTTTTAAATTAATTACCCTATTACATCCTCTGTCCATTAAAAAACATGGGTTAGGCAGGTGCAATGTACATACCTAAAGTCCCAACTATGTGGGAAGCTGAGGAAGGAGGGTTGCTAGAGCTGTTTGAGGCTGTAGTGTATTATGATTGCTCCTGTGAATGGTCACTGCACTCCAGCCTGGGCAACTAGCAAGACCCCCTTTCTGAACAAAACAAAAACACAGGGTTGTCTTTTTCTTACCAATTTGTAGGCATTCTTATATTTTAGGGATATTAACATTCTCCCCTTTATGTGTTATAAATATTTTTCTCTTATCTTTCATGCAATGAATGATTTAAAATGTTACAAGATAAATCCTAACTTTCCTCTTTATTGCTTTTGAGTTTCCATTGATATTTAAGATCTCTTGTCTGTATTTTATTCTATTAATTTTAGATTTATTTTTCACATTTGAATAGTTAATCAACCTGTAACTTTTCTTAAGATATAAAGGTTTAATTTCTCATCTTTTGAGTAGGTCATTAGTTGTACCTATATAATTTATTGAGTAATTTACCATTTTCTCCAAAATTTATAATGTAACTTCTGTCATATAAAGGTTCTAAATATTCTTGTACCTCTTTCTAGTCTCTATTATTTGCGTAAATTTATTCCTGTGCTATTACCATACTGTGATTATTCCAACATCTTCACAGTAAATTTTAACAAATGCTAAGGTAAATCTTCAATTACGCATTCTTTCATAAACGTTTTTGGAAATTCTTGCACTATAAACTTTAGACTCATTTTTCTAGGTTCCAAAAAATTTAGTGTCCTTCAACAATTTTATGTTTTTCTTTATGCAGGCTTTTTCTAGTTACTTTAAAGTTTCCTGTTATTATGAACAGGTCCTCCTAACCCCATTTCCACTTTTAACTGGTAGTTATTGCTGATTTTTGTATGTATCTTAACTCCAGATACCTTACTAAATTCTCTTACTAGTTTAAATACTTTTTAGTTCATTTTATATAGCTTTTCTAGGCAAACCACCACATCACTTACAAATAATTATTTAATCTCTTCCTTTCTAGTTCAAAAATAGTGTAGGATTCGTAACACTTATTTTGTTTTTTCTACTTGCATCAGTCAAGCCTGTCAAACAAAGTTAAATAATAGTAATGACAGCAAGCTCCTCAAACATATTAATGATAGCAACGATGATTATCTCATTATTTCTCTGTTTTATTTTTCAAGACAGGGTCTTGCTCTGTCACCCAGGTTGGAGTGCAGTGGTGTGATCATAGCTTACTGCAACCTCTAATTCCTAAGCTCAAGCAATCCTACCACCTCAGCATTCCTTAAGGCAGCTGGGATTACGGTTGTGTGCCAACACAACTGCTAACTTGCGATCCCTTGCCTTGGCCTCCCAGAGTACTGGGATTACAGGCCTGAGCTATTTCACCCTGCCACTATTTTCTTAATATAAGGTTTGCTTCTGGTTTTTGGTAATACTTATATGTTTAAAAACTTTCATTCTATTATTTGGAATTCTTATTTACTCCTTCCCCTTGCAAATGAGACCCCATATTTTTTCTCATAGCTTCAGACCCTTCTGAGATCTCCTCTTCCAGGGCCGTTCTTGTTTCACTTGTTGAATCACGCAAGCAGGGAGTTAGGAGGGAAAGAAATGCTTTGGCTACCATATTCCCACTATTCTCAGTATCTTACTTTATAATAGCTTGCATACTTTAATCATTTAATAATTTAAAATATGTATTTATATTCTGCCCTAAAGTAAATATTTCTGTACACAACATATTTCTAGAAGTCCTATAGAAACACAGGGTCATAGAGCATAGGCATTTTAATTTTGGCAAATAATGCCAAACTGTCCTCCAAAAATGTATCAATTTATTCTTAAAACAACAGGGTAGACAATGTAATCCCAGCCTGTAATCCCAGCACTTTGGGAGGTCAAGGCAGGCAAGAACTCTTGAGGCCAAGAGTTCAAGACCAGCCTGACCCATATGGTGAAATCCTGTTTATACTAAAAATACAAAAACTAGCTGGGCATGGTGGCACCACAACTATAGTCCCAGCTACTCAGGAGGCTGAGACACCAGAATCGCTTGAAGCCAGGAGGTGGAGGTTGCAGTAAGGTGAAATCACACCACTGCACTCCAGC
>NW_012108031.1:304001-305563 GCF_000951045.1 Mandrillus leucophaeus | reverse complement strand
TTTCTTTAAGGTACTTGAAGATAAATTATTAATTTTAATACAGTAAAATTATTGGTCTTTTATCATTAGTGTTTTAAGTCTTTCTTAAGAAATACTTTCCTACTCTAATATCAGAAACATACTTATGTATATTTTCTACTGAAAGGTTTAAAGTTTTATTTTTGACATTTAAGTCACAAATCTTTCTGACTGGGATAGGGGCAAGAGGGAAGGTAAAAAAAGCAATATATTATATACATGTACTATAACTAACATGTACACATACATGCACACACACACTAGTTAAGCCTCCAACCTCATTAGGAAACTAACATGTATAGACTATGAAATGTAGCATGGTACCGGTGTTTTAGTAGCACCTTAGCCTACCACCATACTCCAAAACCGATAGAATATACATTATGTTTAGGCTGGGTGATACGGTTTGCCTCTGTGTATCCACCCAAATCTCATCTTGTAGCGCCCATGTGTTGTGGGAGGGACCCAGTGGGAGATAATTAAATTATGGAGGTGGGTCTTTCCTGTGCTGTTCTGGTGATAGTGTAATTCTCACGAGATCTGATGGTTTTAAAAATGGGAGTTTCCCTGTCAGTCTCTCTCTCTTTACCTGCCACCATCCATGTAAGACACGACTTGTTCTTCTTTGCCTTCCACCATGATTGAGAGGATTCCCCAGCCACGTGGAACTGTTAAGTCCCTTAAACCTCTTTCTTTTATAAACTGCCCAGTCTCGGGTATGTATTTATCAGCAACCTGAAAATGAACTAATACACTGGGCATGATGACTCTAAATCCCAGCACTTTGGGAGGCCAAGGCGGGTGGATCACTTGAGGTCAGGTGTTCAAGACCAGCCTGGCAAACATGGTGAAACCTCATCTCCACTAAAAATACAAAAATTAGCTGGGCATGGTGGCGTAAGCCTGTAATCCCCACTACTCAGGTGGCTGAGGCAGGAGGCTTGCTTGAGCTCGGGAAGTGGAAGTTGCAGGCGAGATCATGCCATTGCACTTCAGCCTGGGCAACAGGGTGAGACTCCTTCTCAAGAAAAAAAAAAAAGAAGAATATTCATTATGTTTCGCAAGTGTTACATAAAAAATGAAGACTATACTTCAAGGAATGTAAAACATCCTACAGTAGCCATTTTAAAACTATCTGTTTTATAGAATAAAAAATGTACATGTATCACTACCATGTAAATGTTGGTCTCTCCTTTTATTTGCTATTAATATTTACTTAAAGAAAATCTTTAAATGTTTTCCTCCCAATTTGTCCCAAAAGTTAAAAAAGCAAACAACAACCCATGCTAGTTTTGAAACAGATAAGGCAATTGGCAAGGCCTCTTCAGGGCTTAAAAACATTAGTCATTCATAAACTTGTTTGAATATAAAAAGGCTATATTCAATAATATATAAAAATATTTAATAGCAAAGCTAGCTAATACTCTTTCTTGACATTGAGGGTAGAAATAGAGGAATGTTCTCCATATAACTTACTCCTTCTCTCCTAAAATTCTCTTTTGTTTCCTTCCTATTATCCTTGAATGAGGGCTTTTTTTTTTTTT
>NW_012108031.1:298450-299581 GCF_000951045.1 Mandrillus leucophaeus | reverse complement strand
TGACAGAGCAAGACTGTGTCTCAAACAACAACAACAACAACAACAAAAACCAAAAAACCAAAGATTTAAAACAAGGTAGATGATGTTTTTTACTTTCACACCCTTGCTAATACTGCATGTCATCAAATTATAACGTTTCGGACAGCCTGATAGGCAAAAAAATATAGTACCTTATTTTATGTTACATTTCCCTGATGTCTAATGATGTTTAAGCATCTTTTCACAATCGTTTGTTAGACACTTGAACTTATTTTTGTGATAGAACTATTCACATCCTTTGACTATTTTGCTATTTGGTTATCTGTTTTCTTTCTTTTCTTTCCTTTTTTTTTTTTTTGAGTGCAGTGGTGAGACTGTAGCTAACTGCAGCCTTGAACTCCTGGGCTCAAGGGATCCTCCTCCCTCAGCCTCCCAAGTAACTAGGTCCATGGATGTGCACCATCATACTCAGCTTATTATTATTTTTTTTTTTGGAGAGGCAGGGTCTTGTTATGTTGCTCACGCTGGTCTCGAACTCCTGGGTTCAGGTGATCCTTCTGCCTCAGCCTCTCAAAGTGCTAGAATAACAGGTGTGAGCCACCAAGCCTGGCACAGTTGATAATTTTTAATTGATTTGTAGGTGATCCTCGTAGAGTAGGGATATTAAATCTCATATATTCTACCAACATTTCCATTATTTGCCTTTTTATCTTGTTTACAATTTCTTTAACCTTAACCTTCATATAACTATTTCCAGAATAAATGAATGCATATGTTTCTCAAAATACAGAATAAAATTTCTTTAGAATATTAACTACCAAAATGAAGAATACTGCATTCCAGAATAAAAAAAGAATGACTATTTTAGCCCTTATGTGAACAAAATGGCCAAGAAAGAACTCAAGTTAACCTCTCTTCAGGGATATAAACTGTCTGGAATACACCTGCTTATATTTAAATAGCACAAGAATTTTTACAACTACCACCTCGTCTTGTTCTTTAAGGATCTCTCTCTCTCAAAAAAAAAAAAGCTCACATGAACAGATACAGAAAAACTAACTTATGTCTACAGTATCCCATATATTCATGTTCTAAAAATGCAAATTCATATAAACCTAAGTAACATTTCTGTTTTTTGAAACAAACAAACCT
>NW_012108031.1:291200-297005 GCF_000951045.1 Mandrillus leucophaeus | reverse complement strand
AATAATATATAAAAATATTTAATAGCAAAGCTAGCTAATACTCTTTCTTGACATTGAGGGTAGAAATAGAGGAATGTTCTCCATATAACTTACTCCTTCTCTCCTAAAATTCTCTTTTGTTTCCTTCCTATTATCCTTGAATGAGGGCTTTTTTTTTTTTTTTAAGTGCACAATTTGAAGAGCAGTGACATGTTCTGAATGCCTTTATACAGTCTTAGATTATAAGAAGTAAAAATCTCAAAGGAGAACTGAAGCTAGTTATTAGCTACCAGAAGACCACCATCTAACTCTATCTCTCCCTTACAATTCCAAGGCAGAACAGAACAGTATCAGGGGAAATGAATATGGTAAAGAAACAATTATGTGAATGTTGATTATGTAGCTCAGCAGCCATAAATCTTATTGTGAAATAAAGCCAAAATAAAGACAGCCTTATAAATGTCTTTAATAATAAAATTTAATCAATATTAACAGAGCTGTAATTCATTTTATTCCTAATAGCTCTTCGCTGTTTTATCACTTAGAAACAAGTAACTTACCTGTGCTCGTTTTTCCATATCCTGGCAGGTACCTAGTTGTTCTTCCATTGCAACTCTGATTTGCCTCGCTTCATATTCCAATTGTCTTCTGGTCATATCTGTTTGTAAGGAAAACTAAAACCACAAACAATACAAAAGTATCAATATCTTGCATTTATGCTAATCAGTAAAAGCAAAAAAGCATATAAATACCAATAAAGAAAATGAATAAGCAAATATGTCAGTCATGGTGAATGAGAAAATTATTTTTTACTCCAAGGAGTGTTTAAATTTGATTATAGGTGTCAGACTCAATCCGGATCCCTGATGTGGTGTGGAATTCAAACACTTATTTGCCAAAGTCACAAGTGGCTTTAATTAGATTGGCCTATTTCACTTAAAATATATAACTGGTCCAGTTAGAGCGAGGCTAACTTCAGTTCCCTTATGACTCTTCTCTACTGAAGAGGCACTACTTTTAATTATTAAATACTAGCATATTAATGTGGACAACATAGAAATTTCAAGAAACAAGTCCATCATTCTTAAGCTTATACTTCAACTTAAGGTAAGGATTACTATATACATACAGACTAAATAGAGAGAACTTTTCCATTAATCAAACGAAGAATATGGGATAAGAAAAAGTCTACATGTAATAAAAATAATCATAAATAGAGTGGACAAAGTCAACACAGACTTTGGTAAACATTCAAAAGTAAAGCAAAGTTGAAACAAATAAAAAGAGGTACTTCTTTAGAATGGGTGATAACTGATTCAAAAATTTATTAACCCTCTAATTAAAATTCCAAGGACTGTGATAACTGCCAAGCATGCAACAGGATTTTAAAAGGACAAGGTAATGAAACCTGTGTTTCATTCACAAGTTTCATTATAAACCCATGCCCAAAAGGCTAAAAAATCTGATTAAATAAAATGATAGGTAACCGATTTATAATGGGCCATGAAGGGAATGAGAAAATGCTATAGATTTTCTGTGTGCCCAAAGAAAACTGTGTATGACATATATCTGACTCAGAATAGCATTCTGGTCTAAGAACTCCAAATTGTGTTGTCAGTTGTAGTTAGATTAGTTCTCACCCTTTTCCCTTTGCAACATACAGATGACATTCATATGCAGAATGTATTCCCTTAGGCATACCCAAATTATGGGTTGCAACAGAGATGAAATAGTCTGCATGTTATTTCTTATTCCTACTGAGCCAGTTGTAACTCCACTTATTAGTCCTCCATTTCCCAAACCCTCTCTGCAAAAAAAAAAAATTGAACATGACATACTATGTTGCAATAATGTGGTTTAGATCTGATGTTTTCAGTAATGTTTAGTATTTTGATAAGTAGGTATTTCCACATAAAGTGTTCATTAACTTGGCTTCCCAACATAAATGCAAAATTTGTGAAATTAAAAAAGTTATAAAATACAAGCAGAGTTTAAATTTGCTAATGTTGCCAATGGTCCCCAATAATGTCTTATATATCATATTAAATAAATGTGATCACTTAATAAATTAGTAGAGAATAATCAACTTGACAACTGATCTTTGTTTTAGATAGTAACCAAATACTCTTGAATCGTCATGTATATTTAAGCTCTTTCCTGAAACTGACCTCATGTAGACAGTTGGATTCTGGGTTTTGTGTATTCTCTAATGACCAAAGTTAATGGTAAGCAAAACTACACTTTGGTATTTTTCTTTATAAAAGTTATAGTCTCAACAAATCCCCCCAAATTCCTAATCCTCATATGCTAACAATTCTCCAATAAATGTTCTCTCACTACCTGTGCTCCTAAATTCCCAGGAGCACTGTTAAGTGTTAACATGTTAAGGGCCCTGTCAGAAAAAGGGATTCTCTCTCTCTCAAAACCCTGAATGATTATTCTAGGAGAGTGAGCACGTAAGATTCCAGTTCCACCTCCTGTCAGCCAATGTCCACTCAGGAAACCTGGTTAGTTACATGTTTTCAAAAAGGTTTTCTCTCTTTCAACTTTTACCTTTTTGTCTATTTTGGTCTCTCATAGTAGTGGTAGAAAATGAAAAATCTAAGCTAAGAGAATAAGTTTTATTTTAATTAGCCTATTTTCTTTTAAAAAATGACATGTGGCCAGGCATGGTGGCTCACACCTGTAATCCCAACACTTTGGGAGGCCAAGGCGGGTGGATCACGAGGTCAGGAGATACAGACCATCCCGGCTAACACGGTAAAACCCCATCTCTACTAAAAGTACAAAAAATTAGCTGGAAATGGTGGCATGCGCCTATAGTCCCAGATACTTGGGAGGCTGAGGCAGGAGAATCGCTTGAACCCGGGAGTCGGAGGTTGCAGTGAGCTGAGATTGCGCCATTGCATTCCAGCCTGGGCAACAGAGCGAGACTCCATCTCAAAAAAACAAAAACAAAAACAAAACAAAAACAAAAACAAAAAGTTACATGAAATATTTATGGATAATAGTTAAAATAGGTAGTCTTGTTTGAGATTATGTATTTTTTTCTTTTCTTTTTTTTAAAATATAGAATACTTCATGAATTTCCATGTCATCCTTGAGCAAGGGCCATGCTAATCTCCTCTGCATCATTCCAGTTTTAGGATATGTGCTGCTGACACGGCCACTACAAATGTATTTGAGAAATATTCTTATATGTGCCATCCCATGAATAAAATCATTGACACGGAGAGGGAGAGGCTGACGGGATTAGAATTTTTTTTTTTTTTTTTTTTTTTTTTTATAGAACACTGCAGACCTATAACCCGGAGCGGCTTGGAGGTGGTGAATATCAGCTCCTCAAGTCTGCAACAAAAAATGGCCTCCGATAAAACTACATTGCAAAAAATAGGAAACAAACAGAATGGAAAGAGTGAAAAAGAGGAAGAGGTAGAGCTGGAAGAATCTGTGGTGGAAAATGTACTAGACTGACGTGTAGTGAATGGGAAAGTGGAATACTTCCTGAAGTGGAAGGGATTTACAGATGCTGACAACACTTGGGAACCTAAAGAAAATTTAGATTGTTCAGGGTTAATTGAAGCATTTTTTAATTTTCAAAAAACTAGTCAAGAAAAAGATGGCACAAACAGATAATCTTTATCTGACAGTGAATCTGATGACAGTAAATCAAAGAAGAAAAGGGATGCTGCTGACAAACCAAAAAGCTTTGCCAGATGTCTTGATCCTGAAAGAGTAATTGGTGCCACAGACAGCAGTGGAGAATTGCTGTTTCTCATGAAATGGAAGGATTCAGATTAGGCAGAGTTGCTGCTGGCAGAAGAGGAAAATGTAAGGCTCCTCAAATTGTAATTGCTTTTTATAAAGAGAAATTAACTTGGCATTCTTGTCCAGAAGATGAAGCACAGTAATTGTTCACACTGTTTTATATGGGTCTTGGTTTTTGATTTACTAGTGTGAAGAAATAACTACATTTTAATGAAAATCAAGTTTGGTATGTTCGTTTTGAAAGTAGTATTGGGAGAGTTGTTGTGGATTTTCTTTTGCATTGATAGCACTGGTTACTTTGAACAAACAAATAAAAGCTTTCTGTAGTTGCTTCCTTCATCAGAAAAAAAAAAATAAAAAATTAGATACCATGGTATATTATATCCACTGCATGAGAGAACAGCTTTTCTAAATATATTAGGGGCAATTTCCATAGCCATTACTCAATCAGAACTTCTGTTTTCATATGCCTAAGGACCATTCTGGGTTTCTTATTTTGTGTGTGTGTGTGTGTATAAAGAAAATGCACACGTAAATGTTTTCTTTTTTATTGTTTTTAAACATTTACGAAAACAAAAATCACAGGTAATCCAATGTTTCTGAAATGTCATCAGTCTGAGCAATCTAAGAAAAATAAATCACTTCAAGTTAAATTGAAAAATCTCCTGAAGTCATACATTTCAAGTTAAATGAATGACTTTAAGTAATTGGACAATTTAAATTGAATAATTTAAAAGCAGCCATATCAGAATTCGTATCTGTAAATGCAATGGTTTACACAATTTCTAAAACAAAAAATTTTACCATTGCCAACAACATCCAGATGAGGAAACTAGACAAATCCTAGTGTATTTTAATTAGCTAACCAAGACAGTTATATGGACACTTAAAAGATTCCTCTGGTGAGTCATTTCTTTTTGTTTTTTCTTTTTGTTTTGAGATGGAGTCTCGCTCTGTCGCCCAGGCTGGAGTGCAGTGGTGTGATCTTGGATCACTGCAACCTCTGCCTCCCAGGTTCAAGTGATTTTCCTGCCTCAGCCTCCCAAGTAGCTGAGACTACAGGCATGGACCACCACGTCTGGCCAATTTTTGTATTTACGTTAGTAGAGACAGAGTTTTACCATGCTGACCAGGCTGGTCTCGAACTCCTGGCCTTAAGTGATCCACCTTCCTCAGCCTCCCAAAATGCTGGGGTTACAGGCGTGAGCCTCTGCCATGATGAGTCATTTCTTAACAAAAAGCTGAAGTCCCTGTGTTACATTGACTAAAAGGTCACGATTCATGTCTAAGACTTGGCTCATAGAAACCTAATCAGATGGTTAGGACCTGCTGTCATAAATGGGTGAACAAACTTCTGTAATCTAAACTATTGACTTGCATATATTTTCTTTACTCCAACACATTCATTACATGTAGGTTCGATCTTTTCAGTATATGTTTTACTGGTTCAGCAGAGGACAAGAAAAACAACCCCTTGTAGTAAATCAGAATGTTACTCAACTGCACACTGTTAGTTTATTGTGAATACTGGTGGACAGTTGTCAATAGTTCCATATTCCTTAAAAAAATTTTAAAACATAGTTATATTTGCAAAACAAACCAACTTTAGTGTTTGCAAAAATGCTAATATCTGTACTATAGCTATTGGCATTTATATCTGGAATATTTTCAGAGATATTTTTATTGCAAAAACTATATGGCATAATTCCTGTAACAGTACAAAAAACAGGCAGATGGTAACAAATATTTCTATAGAATATGTTTGACAATTCAATACACAGAAATAAAAAACTAGTTGCCTAGTTGAACCATGAGGTCCTCTAGAATTCAAACTTTATAGATTTTCTAAATAAGAGCTTTAAATAAAACATTTGTTTGAGCACAATAGTTTTATCATCTTTACAAACAAAAATTCATTAACTATTATATATTCAGGCCTAAAGTTGGGTAAAATATATTACAGTTTACAAATAACTATAAATTCAGTTATCCTGAATTTTAATGGATTACCTAGGTACTTTAATATATCAAGTTATTAAAGTTTCAAATAAGTTGTAC
>NW_012108031.1:284350-290637 GCF_000951045.1 Mandrillus leucophaeus | reverse complement strand
CGTCTCAAAAAAAAAAAAAAAAAAAATTTACATTGATTTCAATTTTTAAAGGTAGGACTTAGAATATTACAGTCATTATAATTAGAGTATTAAAAAGAACATTTTTTTCTAAATAAACGGGTAATCATCCTTAAAACAATACTTACACTTCACTAAAGGCTTTCTTCATATTTACAGTCTAAGAAAATAATGATAGGTAAAAGGTACAGATATAACAAAACTCAAAATTAGTATAAGAATAAAGAGCATAGTAAAGGAATTAAGAAAAGCAACAATGATGCCAGAAGACAAACCTAGAATATAGTAAGCTACGACCTTGGACACTGATGTGGCTTTCAGCTTCACGGCAGTCACAGTAATAAGAAATATACTGTCATTTTGAAATAAGAGGAAGTCATGAGGGAGAGAAACTTCTTAGTTTGGAATTTTAACACCAAATGGTGGTGTTCTCCATAGCAATCTGTATTAAGATACTGTATACCTGAGCATTGTAAACATAAATGCACAGTAAGAGTGTTACAGGGATAAAACTCAAGAGGTAAAAAAGTATATAATCTATCTCTTTTCACGTGGCTCTTTGCCAGAGCTACCACTGTTATAGTTTTCTTATGTGTATTTCTAGAGCTATTCTATAAAAATGCAAGGATATATGTGCATACTTATATGTTCATTTTAAATATAAATAGTAGCATATTATTATAGTACATGTTGTCCTGCAACTTTTTTTCACTTAAAAATTGATCCTGGGGGCCAGGTGTGGGGCACATGCCTGTAATGCCAAAACTTAGGGAAGCCGAGGCAGGTGGATCACTTTAGCTCAGGAGTTCAATACCAGCCTGGGCAACATGATAAAAACCCAAACCCCAAAATCCCATCTCTACAAAAAAATACAAAAACTAGCCAGGTGCGGTGGTGCACACCTGTAGTCCCAGCTACTCAGGAGGCTGAGCTGGGAGAATCACTTGAGCCCAGGAGGCTGAGGCTGCAGTGAGCTGAGATCATACCACTGCATTCCAGCCTGGGCAACAGACTTCTTTCAAAAAAAAAAAAAAAAAAAGTAGATCTTGCAGAACACAAATAAGGCACAGGTTGAGTATCCCTTATTCAAAATGATTGTGACTAGAAGTGTTTTTGGATTTTGGAATATTTCTATTATACTTAACAGTTGGGCATCTCAAATCCAAAAATGCTCTAATTAGTATTTCCTTTGAGCATCATGTCACTCAAAAACTTTGGGATTTTGGAGAATTTTCTATTTCCAGATTTGGGATGCTCAATCTATACTAGGTATTTTTTTTGTTAGCTGCATAATATTCCAAGAATTCCCTAGTATTCATAAATCTATGTAGGGATACACTATAACCAACTCTTAGTTGGCAGGTACTTAGGGCGTTTCTAATCTTTTATTATTATAAACAATACCTCATTTCATACATGTACACGCATTTATATAAAAGAAATTCCTAGAATATATAAATTTTTAACTTACTGCCCTTGTGAGATGTTATACCAATGTATGCTACCATCATCACCAATTTAAGTGTTTAATTCAACTTTTTACTTTTTCATATCTAGTTTTTTTTAAAATGGTGTATCACTGGTTTTAATTTGATTTCTCTTACTATGAGTGAGACTAAACATTCTGTTTAAGTTTATAAACCATTTGTATTTTCTTTTCTGTGATTTTTTCTTATTTGTAGGACCTTTTCTGTATTAAAAATGGCAGTGCTTTGTCAGTTGTTGGGTTGCATATATATTTTCTCAACATTTGTCTTTTTAACACTGTTTACTCAGTTGACGCTTGAACATGGGTGTGAACTGCATGGGTCCATGTATACGTGAATTTCCTTCCACTTCATTATGATTTTCTTAATAACATTTTTTCTCTAACTTAACATAGTATATACTACATATAACATATAAAATATTTGTTACTTGACCGTTTATGTTATCAGTAAGGCTTCCAGTCAATAGCAGGCAATCAGTAAAGTTTTTGGGGAGTCAAAAGTTATATATATATTTTTGACTGCACGGAGTGGGTGGGTAGGCCAACTCCTGAATTGTTCAAGGGTCAACTGTAATGTTTTGCCATGTAGAAAACTTTGATTTCCATGCAGTCCGATTTGTAGATATTTTCTATTATAGATTCTGGAGTTTGGTCATACAGAGAGATGTTCCCCACTCTGATACTATTACTTTAAAAGTTCTGCTTGATTATTGTTCCTTAGGAAATATGGAATGAATCTTAGTAGTGAGTACAAATGTGAGTATGTAGAAGGCTCTGTTCTTGCTAAAATGGATTTTCCTTTACTGAGAAGCAACTTAAAAAATAAGAAATAAGCTTTTGTTCTTCTGTGGCAACTTTAATAGTGACGGACTGATTGGGAAAGAGGGAAGCCCCTGTTTACGATGTTGCATCCCTCAGGGAAGGCAGACTAAAGACAAGCTGCTCTCTCCCTCCGATTTCTGACAACAGAAACAGGAGAAAGCACTGCAGAAAGCCTGAACTTCATTCACAGCTGGGTATTACAACTCCCATAAAGATGAGATTTAATTCTATTTTTCAGTTTTCCCTAGTGAGGACCTGTAGGACCTAGCAGGTCCAAGGTGGGAAAAAGAGTAAAAAAAATGGTGATGCTAATATTTCGTCCATTATTTCCTAATAAATGAACTTATGAAATAAGAGTTGGGGCCAGGCATGGTGGGTCACGCCTGTAATCCCAGCACTTTGGGAGGCTGAGGCAGGTGGATCACTTGAGGTCAGGAGTTTGAGAGGAGCCTGGCCAACATGGTGAAACCCTGTCTCTACTAAAAATACAAAAATAGCTCGGCATTGTGGCAGACACTCGTAGTCCTAGCTACTCGGGAGGCTGAAGCATGAGAATCTCTTGAACCAGGGAGGCAGAGGTTGCAGTGAGCCAAGATCGTGCCATTGCACTCCAGCCTAGGTGACAGAGTGAGACTTTGTCTTTAAAAAAAAAAAAAAAAAAAAAAAAGAGCTGGGCGTTAAAAGTGCTTAAATTGACAGGCCAATATCAGTGGCAGTGTTGAAGTAAGGGCAAGGTTAGGGACACTAGCGGCAATCTGCTACTATAAAGTTTAAGATTAACCTGTAGTAAAATGCTCTGGGGAAGCCAAGGTTATAGTGTCTTCAGCTAAAATGATAGCAAGTGATTAAATTACAGTAGTAGATCTTGTGACTCACACAACAGCAGTTCATAAGGCTCAGAACTGAAACTAAGGCTAGACTCAGAACAGGTAGGGTCACTAGGGTTTAGTGTACTAAAGGCCTATTTTGTGATTGCCAATGGCCTTCTTTAAAAATGCTTTTTCACATAAATCTCATGTCTTCTTAGTCCTCTACCTTACTGGGGGTCACCTAGAAGAGCATGGCACATTTGTATTAGCAGTCAATAAATATTTGTTAAATAAAGTAATAGTGAACATGACAGCAACAATACCTAACATTATTGAATGCTGTATGTACTGGGCATAGTGCTAAGGACTTTAAAAAAACTAATTTAATCCTCTTGTTATCTTTTGAGGTCGTTATTCTCATGATCACTTCACTAACTAGAAAACTGAGGTTCAAAAAGGTTATAAAGTTACAAGCTGGGTTTAAGTACTGGCTTGACCAACTTCTAGCATTTATCTTGAGGAGTACAGATAAAGGAAGAAGACATAAACTATGACTTTAGGAAGGTCTAGAAAGAAAGAACAGAAAAAACTAAAGGGGAAAATCATCAAAGAAGTAATATAACAGAAAAAAGCTGAATAAATAAATTTCCAGATGAAAAGGGTACAGTAAATATTCAGCATGATGAATGAAGAAAATATGCATACCAAAACATTCAAAAGCTTCGAAAGAGGAAAAATTGCCATCTACAAAGGAATAACATTCAGATTGGTATCAAATTTCTCATTGGTACCTTGATAATGAAGAAAAATGAGTTTGAACCTAAACCTACCTGAACTATCAATCAAGTGTGAGAGCAAAATAAGTATACTATCACACAAGCAAGAAATCAATTTATCTCTCTCCTACAAAAAAAAGAGTCAAGAACACCCAAATATATTAGACCTAAATGGGAAGCGTAATGACAACAATGGTATGACAGTATTGTAGCAGGCTCAGGAAGCAAATGGTCCAAATTAGATCAGAAAAATTCATTGGCTCCAATAAAAATTTATTTATGAATACAATGAAACTAGATCTTCATATTACCATAAAGACACAAGTTTCCACTCCCAAAAACATAAAAGAAAGAAAAATTAGAAACTTGAGACAAAAACCAAGAGCTATATAAGAAAGACACAGTTCAAATAGCATCATCTTCCTTTAAGAAGCACAAAGGGTATGATATTCTATCAACGGGGAGGAAAAATTAATTCTGCCATACTATTGACTCACAGTGTCCAACAACTACAGAGTCCTAAAAAAACCCACTTATTTCACATCAACATTATGCTTAATTTACAGGAAAAAAATGAAGACTCAAATATATATAGCAGGATGTAACTGTTAACAGTCTTAACAAAATAAAAGTAAACACAGAGTTGCCAAATCTTATACAGTGGGGCTTCAACAGACACAGTCAGCCACAGGAAAGAACAAGAAATAGAACTTACATATATGTATGTGTATTTGCTTATGTGTTTATGTATACAAATTCAACCAAAGAATTGGTACAGAATTAAAAACTGGATGGATAATTGAGTAAATTTAACAAATCTTCATCTTTCAGAGTGGTGAGTCAGTAAGTCATGTCCAATACTAGTATATAAGCATATTATTTAGAGTTATAGAAGTAACTATCTCATGGGAAATGAGACTGAATATAGGAAAGGAATACTGATACTTTTCACTTATGATGCTTTATAAAGCTAAGCTAGTGATACTAATGATCAGTCAGAGTTGAGAACCTTCTAACAACACTATGCTGATACCTCTTTCTCTCCAGATACAGCAACTTTTTGTAGTGTGTAATAAAGCCTGAATTAGAAGTTGGGTCATATTTTGGGAGAAAAACGAAAACAAAAACAAGACGTCTTTTCTATAGTAACAACAGAAAAGGCTAAAGCACCTTTAAATATTTTTAAAAAGAAATGTATTTTCCACTTGGAGTTAAGTCAGAACACTAGCTTAAAGTTATTTACAGTGGTATTAAATAACAAATAAAACATGGAGATCACTGCATTCAAGTCTTTGAACAGAGAAATAAGCTTTTCCTAAATTTAGATGCAAAGAACTCCGGAACACTGGCAAGAAATAATGTCAAGACAGAAAATAAGAACATTTTTATTACAAGTATTCCTTACCACTTACAGCTGCATTTGTTAGGTTTACTAGTATTTGCAGTAAAACCTATTTCAAAAATTAATATTTTTCTCTGAAACTCCCTCTCTCTGCTAATAAAATCAGGACTGTGCCTACATAAAGCAAAGTAAGGAAAAGAAAGCAAGTAAGGAAAGGTTGGTATGTATGCCCTTTGCCTCTTAACAGAGTTCAAAGGGGAAAAAGATGGAAGATCATGGACCCTAGTTCACTCCTTATTTTTCAGGATGGTGTTTCAATAGTCTAGGATCAATGTATGAAACAGAGACTTATGTAAACTTAAGAAATAAAAGACAGTGTAACATCATTTCTGGTCCAGATAATTATCCCTATTTTCATAAATGGGCACATATGAAACTGGACAGAAAGTAATAAAAGGTCTTCTGCCTCTCAATGAGATATGCTGGGTATTTCCTATATACTAATATTCAATTATCACAACAATGCCACAAAGTAGAACCATATCTTTATCTTACAGAAGAAAATGGCACAAAAATTTAATGACTTGACCAAGGTAACAGAGACAATATGAAGGTTTTATATATTTTACCATTTTCTGAATGTCTAATAGAACTTTTAGAAATACAAAGATAATAAAGATATTTCCTAATATGTACATTAAGGAATCTTTTAGGGGACATAAAACATTTGACGAAGTTCCTGATAAAGATCTATAGTCTGGTATCTGCAGCGAGATAATGTTAACTTTAGAAAGAGAAGAATTAATACACTAGCTGTGAAAAATCAGAACTCATTCCATACATCAAGCAATTTTTTTTCAGGTATTAAAACTTATACATTAAGAAATGTTTTGTTGGCCAGGCACAGTGGTTCATGCCTGTAATCCCAAAACTTTGGGAGGCCAAGGCAGGCAGATCACCTGAGGTCAGGAGTTCGAGACCAGCCTGGCCAACATGGTGAAACCCCGTCTCTACTAAAAATACAAAAATTA
>NW_012108031.1:269649-283105 GCF_000951045.1 Mandrillus leucophaeus | reverse complement strand
GGCGTCTATAGTTCCGGCTACTTGGGTGGTTGAGGCACGAGAACCGCTCGAACCCAGAAGGTGTAGGTTGCAGTGAGCTGAGATCATGCCACTATACTCCAGCCTGGGAGACACAGTGACACCTTGTCTCAAAATAAACCCCAATAAACGAACAAAAAAACAAAGTATTTAAGTGACAAAATAGGTCTTCGGAATCCCAGGAAACGGCCTTGTTTACATTTTTAGATTTAATATAAGTGCAATCAATAACATTCTATCTTTGAGTTTAAAAATGCAAAATGCTCTAAGTGTTGGCTATCACCTACCATAAATTCACAATTTACATATTATATTACAAAATAACAATAAACTGGAGTGTACAAGGCAATGTTTACTATATGAAGAAAAGTTACCTCTCTTTCTCAAGTTCTTCTAAATATCCAGTACTTTCTCTGCTTCCATTTACAAACCCTCTTCTTGGAAATGAACCCATAGGAACAGGACTGCACTCTCCAGAACGGCTTGATACAGATCCTTCCCGGCTTCCATAAGAACGGAGGGACATTTTTGACCGTAGTTTTACTCCAGGGAAATTACTGCTATCTAAGTTAAGCTCTAAATAAAATAGAGACAAGTTTTTATACAACAATTGCTTTAAGTGGTCTAAAATATTCTTAATGTTATTATATTATTTTAAAGTGAAATATTAGGTTTACATTTTAGCCACAAATATACATGACTGAAAAAATTATTTAGGACTTTCCCTGCAAAGTCCACTTGGGTCAGAGTAAAAATAAGGACTATGTTAAAGGAAAATTAGATAAAATGTACTTCCTTAGACTTCCTCTAAATAATATTTTGGAATTCAAAAGTAATTTCCCTGTCTGGCTTCAATTATTATCAGGCACTTTCTCTGTTCCGACATTAGAATTTTCAAGCAACAAAATGAGAAAAATATCCTTTTAAAACTGCTCAAAACGACTTATCAACTTACATATGTGAAAAGGTTAAAGTATTTCTATACTGAATGAAGAAGACAATACTTCTTCCAATGAGACAGTGGGCTCAAGTCTATGGCATACAGAATACTAAAGTTCTATTTAGTGACTGGCAGAATAGCAACAAGCTTTAAAAAGAGCTGAAAATTATTTAAGGAAGAGATTTAAAATAGTTAATTCAAAGCCAGTTAAATGTTTAACTGAAGAAATGACACACAAACACATTTTTTATTTATTTGTACTTTTAACAATTACATCCTGACGGTAAAGCTAATACACCAAGAAAACTGATACCAACACCCAAATCAAGAGAAGCTATACTTGGATCTACACATCTAAAGATGACAATTTGAGCTTAAAAAATTATTTTAAAACATCTTTTTAAAATCTACCTTTAAGACGCTCTAATAAATCAATCTGTCCAGAAGAAGCCATAGCTTCATCTTCAATACTTCCTTGTAGTTGTTTAAGTACTTCCTGTTAAAAAGAACACAATATATTAACATGAAATTCTAAATAACTTCAAGACATGATTCTGTATTTCTTGACATTTAAGTACGCTGAGAAAAAAATTCAGAGCACTCTGAAAACATGCACCTTATATATATTACCTATTATTCATTATTAATAAATAAATCATGGCCAAATAATAACAGTGATATTTTGTGATAATGGTGAGTATGGGGAGTCTCCATGCACAGTATTACAAACACACGTAAGATACATTCATTATTTCTAACTTAAAAAAAAAACCAACGATGCGAATTATTCTCATTTTTAAGATAAAACAAGTGAGACCCAGAGACTTGCTCAAGTTACAAAAGCTACTTACGTGTTTAGAATCCATGTCTCTTAAGTGTGCACCAACACGACCATAAAAAACACCAAATTAACACAATCTATTTAATAACTTCAACATTCAAGCTTTTAATATACCACGTTTAAGTATATTCTGCTAGTACACTAATTTACAATTAGCATATATTCAAATAACTATGTTCACTCTTTCTTGACTTTTGATGCTTTTCTTCTTTCCCATGTAAACCCTTTCTTGATAATTTTTTCTCCAAGAATGTTAGAAACTTTCATTTTTCTACCAGTTTTTCTGCCATTACATTTGTGAACTTTGGCTCTTATTGCATGCTACTTAATGATAATTTATATTATTTTCCATTTACTGAGGCATTCCATTCTAGCTCCTAGCATAGTTCTTTGGCCAATCAGGTTTCCCGAATGCAAGACGAAGTATTTGAACACTTGCAACCCTGTATCTAAATGGAGTGTTCCCCTATAAGAAAAGTAATCTGTAAACACATTAAAAGGAAAACCTATCAAAAAGTTAGTGAATGGAGCAAAGACAGTTTCACTGATTTATCTTGACAGTGACATTGTAAGCATTCATGGTGGCTCATGCCTGTAACCCCAATGCTCTGGGAGGCTAAGGCAGGAGGGTCACTTGAGTCCAGGAGTTTGAGACCAGCCTGGACAATAGAGCAAGACTGTCCCTAAAAAATTAAAAACAAAAAAAAAACAAAAAACAAACAAACAAAAAAACCTGTAAGTGGTGGCATAAGCCTGTAGTCCCAACTACTTGGGAAGCTGAGCCAGGAGGATCACTTGAGCCCAGAAGTTTGAGGCTGCAGTGAGCCACAGTCTCACCACTGCACTCCATCCTGGGTGACAGAGTAAGACCCCAGCTAAAAAACAAAAAGAAATCGCCCCCAAACTCTAGAATTTCCTATGTTAATAAACAGCCTTAGTATCTGACCTTCAAATAATAGGCCACGTTGGAGTCTGAAAGGCTTGGGTAAGTAGATGTGGGGGCATGAAGGTGACTGTATTATTTTCAAAATATTCCAGAGTGTTTTACATTTGTGGACTAGAAAACAAATTTGCACAGGGATAACTTCCTTTACTGAATGTGGGTACGCCCACCAAAATGTCGACTATAAACTTCAGGGCACCATCTCTTCCACTTAAGAACTCTCACTGGAGACTACTGTGATTTTTCCAGGATTTCAATTCTCTTTCTATCCACTGCTACTGTTTTAGTCCTTCAATAATCCTTTTAATCTTATCCCTATTTCTCAGGCTTCCAGTCTCACAATTCAACAACTACCCTTGAGCAGTTAATTTCCAATGACATGTCTCAAATCCTAACCTTACTTGCAAACTTCAGATTCACTTTTCCAACCAACTGATGGACGCTTTACATCTGTATGATAGGCACCATACATCTAAATGTCCAGAACTGAACTGGCGTTTTGTCCCAATAAAGCTTGTTCTTTGCCTTATATTCTCTCAGTTAAATGGCATTAGCCTTCTCTTTCTCCTCCAGCGTAAATCCTTAGCACCTCCTCCTTCACATTCCCAGTTATGGAATTCCGGTGATTGTACCTCTAATATCTCTCTTAGAGCTACCTCTTTCATATTCTTACTGTCACTATCTTGTTATTAACCCTACCTAAACTACGAAAATAATTTCCTAAGTGGCTCAATCTCGCACAGAGCTGTCAGAGCAACCTTTTTAAAGCACAGCTTTGATCAAGTCTCTAAGATTCTTCTCCAAAGCCTATAGTAGTGGTTCTCAAGCGTCACCATGGATCAGAATCACCTGAAGACCTTGTTAAAACATAGATTGTTGATTCAGTAAGCCTGGGGTAGAGGTTGAAAATCTGCATTTTGAACAAGTTTTCAGGGGATGTTGATGCTGAAAACAGAATCATTAAGATGTTAACAGTGTTATTTTATGGAGACTGAAATTATAAGCAATTTCTCTTTTACTTGTTGTGTCATACTTTTTAAACAATATGTATAACAAAAAATCCTACTTGTTTTTAGAAAAGTTACAAAGATTTAAAAGTTTAAAAATCATAATAAAAAATCCTTGGTACATCATTGGACATACATCTAATTTTTTCAAAACTAATGCTACATTAATGGTCTTTTAAAAAAGAAATAATAAAGAAAAAATAAAATATTTTAAAAAATGAAAAAGCTATATAAATTCAGATGTCCAACAATAAGTATTAAATAGGCCATAGCATTTTTTAGCTGTACATACAATGGAACACTATGCAACTGTAAAATACATAATCTGATGTAAGATGACAATAAATTACACAGAAAAAAATTATGCTGCAAAATATGATGTCATCAAATGCAAGTTTGCATAAATGTATAGAGAAAAGAATATATATATACTATCAAAGGTTACTTTTACCTCTGGTGATGGGATTTAAATTTTTTTTAAAAAATAGGTGATTTTGATTATTTCTTTTTGTCCACATTTCCTAATTTAATAAAATAGTGAATACACTCAACTTGTAATAAAATTCTATTTTTAAAAATTTCTGTACACATTGCTAGAACTCTGTTGATAGCTTTAATCATACAGGTAAATAAGATTTAAGGTTAAACAATTTTTAAAAAGATTCTCAAAGCAGTCACCTTGGAAAGCTACTAATTTACTCCAATGATGTGTTACTTACATTATATCTGTAAGTGCTTTGAGTTATGAACTTCATCAACAAAATCTGTATATATTTACAGTCACATCCAGTTACTTTGCCTTAAGACGATATCATCCAATATGACCTACATTACTTACTAGTTTGCCATGAATAGTTTATGGCTATTCCACAATAAAAATTGACCTCAAGTAATTTTTTTCCTGTTTTATTGAGGCACAACATACATATGTAAAATACACTAATCCTAGATTTTCACACCCATGTAATCACTATCTAGGTGAAGATACAGAACATTTCTAGCACCCCAGAGGGTTCCCTCAAGTTCCTTTTACCAATTTTCATTTCCTAGAGGTAACCACTATTCTGGCTTTTTTATCAGAAGAGTTTGGCATCTTCTTGACCTTCATATAAATGGAATCATACAGTATATAAGACTCTGTGTCTCATGTTTTTTATTCAACATAGTATCTGTGAAATCTGTCCATACTGTTGCCTTATCAGTTCATTATTTTTAAATGTTGTATAGTATGTAGTAGTCCACTGTATAAATACAGCCCAATGTATCTATCCTTTCTCCTCTTTAATGGTGCATTTGGGCTGTTACCAGTCTGGAGGCTATTAATTTAAACATCAGTCATTTGAGTAGGAGTGAAATAATCTTTGCATTTCCCTGATGACAAATGATGCTGAATCCCTTTACATGGACTTATCTGCCATTTATCTTTCTTTCTGAATTATCTTTTCAAGTCCCTGGGTCACATTTTAAAAACTGGATTGTCTTTTTGTTACTGGTTTGTGGGAATTATTTATATATTCTGAAGGAATTATTTATATATTCTGAACTGAGCTTTTGGTCAGATATATGTGTTGCAAATATTTTCTCCTCTATCGCTTACTTTTTCATTTTCTTAATGAAGTCTTCTGAAAAGCATAGGTTTTTAATTTTGATGAAGTTTATCTTATACATTTTTATGTTTAGTCTTTTGTGTGTCCTAAGAAATTTTGCCCACCCAAGGCCACATAGATAAGATTATCCTATGTTTTCTTCTAGAAGCACACTGAAGTCTTTTGATGAACAAAAGTTCTTAGTTTTAATGTAGTCTATCAAATTTATTTCTATTTATGGTGCTTTGGCATTCTGTTTAAGAAATCTTTGCCTACTCCCAGGATAGGAAGCTATTACCTATGTTTTCTTCTAGAAGCCACTGTTTCGTCTTGTTTGTTTGTTTTTACCATTTTTTTCTCTGTGCTTCAGTTTGAATATTTTCTACTGATTTTTTTCAAGTTCACTAATTCTGCCTTCTCACTAGTTCACTAATTCACTGTTCAGCCTGCTGTTAAGCCCATCCAATGTTAATTTCAAATACATTTTTCAGTTCTAGACTATCCATTTGCTTCCTTTTAATTATAGACTCCAATTCTCTGTCAAAATTTTCTATCTGTTCATTCATTTTTTTTTTCAAGACATTTATAATACTTATGTTAAAATCCTTGACTACTAACTGCAACATCTGGATCATTTGAATTTGCTCCTATTACCTATTTGTCCTCTTGATTATCAGTAATCTTCCAGTTTCTCTGCATTTCATATAACATTTGACTATATGCCAACTGTGTATACAAGAAAAAAAGAGACTTTAGATGATTGACAGTATTTTCCCCTAGAGAGTTTGCCTTTTCCATTGTTGGGGTCTGATCTCCTCAATCCAATTAGCAACTAAAAATGGATTGGGACCCTCTGGGTGCAGTGGCTCACGCCTGTAATCCCAGCACTTTGGGAGGCTGAGGCGGGTGGATCACGAGGTCAGGAGATCAAGACCATCCTGGCTAACACGGTGAAACCCCGTCTCTACTAAAAATACGAAAAATTACTCAGGCGTGGTGGCAGGCGCCTGATGTCCCAGCTACTTGGGAGGCTGAGGCAGAAGAATGGCGTGAACCCAGAAGGCGGAGCTTGCAGTGAGCCAAGATTGCGCCACTGCACTCCAGACTGGGCGACAGAGTGAGACTCCATCTTGGAAAAAAAAAAAAAAAAAAAGGGAAAAAAATGGATTGGGACCTAGTTGCAATTTTAAGTTCACAACTGGTTTGGGTTTCCCAGTTCCTTGAGTGTGTCCCTCTATATTCAGATAGGAAATATGAAAGGTCTCCATCTCCTCAGCAGTTAACTTCTTACCCTATACAGTATCAAAATCTGATATTTATCTTGAATGGAAAACCAGATATACTAGGTAGGTCTTCCTCTAATAGGTCTTTCCTAAGCATTGCAGGAATATGGGATATTTCACTTTGCCTTTCCAGCTCAGCCTTATTCTCTGGTAGCACTTATCTCTCTAGCCTTAAATGTTCTA
This sequence comes from Mandrillus leucophaeus, assembly GCF_000951045.1. Taxonomy (NCBI): domain Eukaryota; kingdom Metazoa; phylum Chordata; class Mammalia; order Primates; family Cercopithecidae; genus Mandrillus; species Mandrillus leucophaeus. The sequence continues at coordinate 276,304 of NW_012108031.1, read as the reverse complement.
TCTCTTGGAGGCTGTAAACTCAGGTCTTTAATCTCCTGCTCTACAAAATTCAAAATCTGGCAAATGACTTGAGGAGACCTGTGGTGCGAAAGTAACATGTCTCTCCCTCTAGAAGGACTTCACCTGCTAACATTCTGCCTTTCTAGTCTATCCTAAGTCTCCTGTACTACAAGACTTGGCCAATATCACATGGTAAAAATGAGCCATGTATTTAGAGCACTTCTAAATGCTAATATCTCTACATCTGCCCTCATGTTTGTCGAGGCTGCCAACAATTTCATTTTCTTTTTCTTTCATACCTGCAGAAAGGCCTCAAGAGTTTCTTTCTCCCAGTGAAGTCCTTCTGCTTGTGCCAATGATGAATCTCAATCTGCACCCAGAATCAATATCCCCCGGGAAGAAAATTACCGGTAATCTCAGCTTATCTAGAAAGGGTTCTTTCCTCTTAGGAATTATAGTTAATACAGAGCTTGATGATTCCACAGTCCTCCAATGTCCTTAAAATTATGATTTTTGTATTTTATCCAGTGTTTTCTAGTTTTTGAGTGGGACATATTGCTTGGGGGCTGCATACTGCATACAACCTAGAAGAGGCCCTTAATTTTGAAGAGTTTTTAAAAGAAAATGGAACACAATTGCAAAGCAGTTCCAAAAAAAAAAAAAGTTCAAAAAGTTATCTGAGAAATAGCAGCTTTTAAATACATATGTAAATTTGAAGGAGAGAATATTCATTTGTATTTTAAAAATCTGGAAGCTCAGTTTGAAAAGATTAATTACATTATATAATCACATATAATATTGTCTTAAAAGAATTTTAACATTTTAGAAACATTAGAAACTTATTCATTAGGCTGGGCACAGTGGCTTACATCTGTAATCCCAACACTTTGGGAGGCTGAGGCAGGTGGATCACGAGGTCAAGAAATTGAGACTATCCTGGCTAACATGGTGAAACCCCATCTCTACTAAAAATACAAAATTTAGCTGGGCGTGGTGGTGTGCACCTGTAGTCCCAGCTACTAGGGAGGCTGAGGCAGGAGATTAGCTTGAACCCAGGAGGCAGAGGTTGCAGAACGCCAAGATCGTGCCACTGCACTCCAGCCTGGTGACAGAGCATGACTCGGTCTCAAAAAAAAAAAAAAAAAAGAAAAAAGAAAGAAAATTTTTCATTAGAGATGAAATGTGCTGTGGTTATACCAGTGATATTTATCTATGAGCAACGCTGTCATTTCAGAGAGGCTGCTACTTGACCCACTTATATTTATTTCAGTATATCATAGTTAAAGATGCTTTTCATTACCAGATACAAGTACACTTGATAATTACATCTTCAAAATACAGTCTGAAATGCTGATCTCGATTTTTATTTTTTCTTACTTTCTGAAAATATGTACTTTACATGTATATTGTTTTACAGTTTATAGACCAATTTATAAATATTAAATTTTGTCAAACTACAACAAAGAGGTAAATGCTTGATTAATAATTTGCCTATAGATAATTCTTCCTACACCATGCCACCTTTCAGCTTTTTATCTCTATAATGCTATCTTTACCTTGTTACTATGCTCAGCATTTTAAAGTCAACTAAACAGCTCTAGGTATGCTGGGCATGGTGGCTCATGCCTGTAATTCCAGTACTTTGAGAGGCCGAGGCGGGTGGATCACCTGAGGTCAGGAGTTTGAGACCAGCCAGGCCAACATGGTGAAACTCTGCCTCTACTAAAATACACAAATTAGCCAGGCATGGTGGCAGGCACCTGTAATCCCAGCTACTTCTGGGGCTGAGGCAGGAGAATCGCTTGAGCCCAGGAGGTGGAGGCTGCAAGTGAGCTGAAATTGTGCCACTGCACTCCAGCCTGGGTGACAAGAACGAAACTCCATCTAAAAAAAAGTTGGGGGGAGGGCTCTAGCCCTGGAGTAAAAACTAAACCACACAACTTTTTTTAAGATTGGCTGCAATTCTGCATTTATCCGATTTCATATCATCTAAATTCCATGTAATCTCTATTTTATTTTCATTACAAAAAATTTCAAACATATACCTATATGCGCAGAAAACTGTAACAAACCCCCATGTACCTTCATACCCCACATCAACAATTATCAATCCATGGTCAGTTGCGTCTCATCTACACCCATATCCACTTTCTCTATTTCTACCCCTCTGCACCAGACTTATTTTGAAAATCAAGCTCAGACATCATACAACTTCTTTGTAAATATTTCAATATGTATATTTAAACAAGGATTCTTTCTAAACACAAACACAATAATATCATTATACTTAAAAATAAATATTTCCTTAATACACAGTGTTCACATTTCCCTAACCCTTAAACACTTATTTCCCTGGCTGCTACAAAGACACATGTAATCAAATAGCAAAGCAGTGTCCTCTTTTGCCACTAGATGGTACTATTGCATAAATTTTAGACTTTAAGTAATCCGGTTGGAGGAGACACACTTTTTGCTGGTTTTTTGTTTTGTTTTGTTCTGTTGTTTTCTTTTTCTCAGACAGGGTCTGGCTCTTTTGCCCAGGCTGCAGTACAATCCTCACACCTCAGCCTTCCAAGTAGCTGGGACCACAGATGTGCTCCACACCTGGCTAATTTTTGTATTTTTTTGTAGAAACAGAGTCTTGCCATGTTGCCCAGGCTGGCCTCAAATTCCTGAGCTCAAACAATCCTCCTGCTTGGCCTCCAAAAGTACTAGGATTACAGGTGTGAGCCACGATGCCCAGCCTCCTTTTGCTTACTTTGGAGGTAAAGAGATTAATGACCAGGAAACGTGATTCGAGTTTATATAAGGTATTACAAAGTCTAGCAAGTGACTTTGGGGGAAATAACCACTGTGTTGGATTAATCTTAATCCACCGTAGGAAGTGCCAATGGTTTCAAAAGCGTCTACACAAAACAATATTCTAAGACAAAATAAACAGGTCATGGTTTATGCTGTTTCACAGCATAAAACCTTAAAAAGAGACATAATTTCATTATAGGGCTGCAATTGTTATGGTACCACATGTCCAATTCTAAGGAAATACGTTAATGGATTCACAAGATGTCTGTTGAAGTACATGCTGAGTAAAATAAATTTATGGTTGGTTTCAGGTATATCTGAAGTGCCACTATTCCTGATGTATGTAAGGTTGAGCATCCTAAATCCGAAAATTTGAAGTCTGAAATGCTCCAAAGTCTTGAGCTTTCTGAGCACCAACATGACACTCAAAGGAAATGCTCAATGGAGCATTTCAGATTTTGGATTTTTGAATTAGGGATGCTCACAAAGTGTAATACAAATATTTCAAAATCTGAAAAAATACAAAATTCAAAACACTTCTGGTCTGAAGCAATTTTGAGTAAGAGATACTCAACTTGTGTTATACTACACATATAAATGATCAACTAGATATTCCACTATAGAAATTTGAGGGTGTGACTTCTACTGTCACTCTGAGAGACATTCCACTTCAGTGTGGCGATGGATCCAAGGGTAAGTTACACGGTCTTTCAAATATGAGTTTTGAAATTGCTCAAGGAATTAAACAGAAACTTTAAAAAAGAGATCTCAGAGTTCTATACTACAAACCAGACAAGTACTATCTAAATAGGCGTGCCAGGAGGAGTTCTCTGCAAAATATACCATACTAAAGTAGATGAAAGAATATTTTAATTCTGTATTTCAAAACTTTAAAAAATACATGCCAAGTATAACGATTTGAAATGTAATGTGTTGATCAATGTTAAAATACCAAACTACTCTTTTTTAACCTGTTAGGCAACTAATGCAAGTCTTTTTAGGTCACCCATAGTTTGTGGAAAGAACAAAATGTTTGTTTATAGTCTACCTTATTTCCCAAGGGATTTGGAAGTAGGTATCTTGGATGTCTGTCATTGCTGGGGACAGTTTTTACCACACAAGAGGGTAATTAGAGTAGAAAAGATTGATAGAGGGATGGAAAGACAGAATAGGACACATGAGCAAAGGTTGAGCTGTGATGATACTGAATATAAAGGGTAAAAGAGAAGCAGAAACAGTTACCTCAGTGACACACACAAGTCTGGAGAATAAGGCAAACCTTGAAATGCACAGGAAAGAAACTAGGATAGAATAGGAAATTAGTAAGGAATAAGAGTAGTGAGCAGACAGGAAGAACTGGGCCAGGAACTCAAATGTTAAAATAGCCAAGAGGCAGAAACAACAAAAAGCAGGAAGATTTTTTTTTTTTTTTTTTTTTAATAAAGGAAGTAACTTTTTTTTTTTTTTTTTTGAGAATGGGGTCTTGTTATATCGCCCAGGCAGGTCTCGAGCTCCTTGGCTCAAGCTATCCTCCTGCCTCAGCCTCACTAAGAGCTGGGATTACAGGCCTGAGCCACCACACACGGTGGAAGTAACATTTTTGTTGATGATGTCCAATTCTATGAAGTTATTAAATTCAGTCAGAAGAGAATCTGCCTAAGCAACTGGGAATTAAAACAGCTAAAGTTTAACCTCACTTATTTTGAAAACAGAACATTTTCCCCACTACACACTATTTTCTAACTTTTCTTGGAGGTTATCAGAACTTTTCAGTACTATTTGGCAAGCCAATTTTAGGGCTTGAAGATGCCATGGACATCATCTAGACTAGCGTGACGCCTATACTTACCAAATAAGACAACTTAAGTCCTAAAGAATATACAGAGGTCATATATACCTCAGTTTGTGGCAAAGCCAGGTATAGAACCACGTACTGACTTTTAGTTCATGGCTCTTCCCAGTAGGGCATCCTGATTTTCTTGATCACCTATCATTGCAGCACTTACGGGTGACAAGATCTGAGGGAGTTGGGGAGGAAGTCTATACTTAATATTCAAGATACATTCTAAAATCATGAGGCTAGTTTCTATGAACTATGCAGAAAACCTTGCCTCAGTATAGTGATGCTATATTTGGTCTCTTCTCTTTAATCTTAAAAAGAGCTAAGAACTAACTAGCCATTGGAGTTATACACTTATTTTCTTTATATGATTCACTGAATGAATTCAATGTATCTTATTTAAAAATATAAATGCTAACTTTTGCAAGAAAGAGTTTACATATTATTGCTTAAAATACACTTTTAAGTGTCTTACCCAAGTTTACAAGAGGGAATACTGAATAAAAATGGATAAACTACAATTAAAAGTCACAGTCTTGATACCTTCATATTGGATGCCTCAGTTTCCAGTTTTGTAAGATGATTGGAATTATCTTCTAGCTCTTGTCGAAGATTTGAGTTCTCCATCTTCAGTGCCTCAACTTGCTTTAACAACTGATCATATGAAGCTGCAGCCATCCTTGGCTACCCTTGGACCTATAAGGTTAAAAAGGATTTTGAAATTCACTACTAAAAAATTTAGTGGCTGCTCGTTTTTAAGAAAGGGGTAAAGGAAACAAAACTCTTAAGACGTTTAAGAAGAATTGTGTTAATATGCTAGTTTTTGGTCTCCAAACAATATTGTTCAAGTAGCAGCATCTTTCTAAGAGGATGAAACAGTGGAGTCTCAGTTTAAGACAAATGAAATTAAAATAGAAGAGAGAACTTTAGTTGTGCCTGAATACATGTGTCTTCTCACAGATGGATTAAACTTCCTATCAAGTAATACTTTCTTCAAGGTTTTAAAGATATTTTACCCATTCTTACAGGCAAAACTTAGGAAATATAATTATGATAAAAATTTATGTATATTAGTAATACTATTTTATTTCTGAATTTTATCTGATAGTCACAGAATTTTAGAGCCAGAATGGACTGAGATTACATATTCCATTTCACACTTTTCATTTGGTAAAAGGCTGATCTTACACATCCTCCATAGTGAAACAGTTCTGAAGTTCTAAGATCTCATTAAAAGGCAATCATTTAACAAAATGGACATGAAGGAGAGCATTAAATGAAGACTTTAAGCCTTTTTGATAGGAAGATGGTAAATAAGAATTACTAACATAAAGTTCAATCACATTTATTCAAAAGGTTGCCTATAATAGCCCATGCTATGGCATATGTGGTCTTGGGATCTGCTGTGCTCAAACTGAGGCCAAAAGACACCTAAAGAGAATGGATGACCTGAGAAGTACAGACTGTCAAAGAGAAATGAAGCAGAGTCTGGCAGTCATTATGACTGGGAAAGAAGAGGGGAGACAAAGAAGATACAAAAGATAGCCAGGTAATAAGAGGACCTTAGGAAGAATTATAGAATGCTAGGAGTTATATTAAGATTAACCAAGTAAGATTCAGGAGATCCACATTCTCTCTTTAGTTTAGGTCAAATCATTTTGGAATAAATAAAATCCTGCCTATCTTAATTATTTAATAGCTAAAAAGTATTAAGTAGTTTGCACTTAAGCAATAAAGATCTTGACATTAAAAACATGCCTCTATAATATGAAATCCACTACATAGAATAAGGCAGACAGGCTGTAACACTGGCCAGTCATGACAGTATTGGAGTTCAGCAATTAGAAGACTCTACTAAAGGAAATCAAGGGACTTATCTTAGATCTAGTTAGTTCTACAATGGCTAGAATCAACAGTAAACCTGGTACAATCCAATGACATGTGAGGAGGAAGGGGAGTCCTGCGGGCAGGGATCACCTACAAAGTCTTTATGGTTGAAAAAAATTGAGTATT
>NW_012108031.1:266670-269079 GCF_000951045.1 Mandrillus leucophaeus | reverse complement strand
AAGAATTAAACCTTTAATCATCTTTTTTTCCCCCAACTCCAGAATCCCAATCATTAAAGTTTTTTCTGCTCTAGAAATAATCTAATTTTATGGAAAAAATAAGATGTTTCATGGAAGAATACCCAAACTTACATTGTTTTAGGATGCTGCAGCCATCCCTCCCTAATCCAAAACTTGTGAAGTCATACAAAATTTGTGAAGTTGTAAATTTACTTTGGAATGTCTTTTTTTTTCAATTACAAGAATTGCATACCAAATACATCTTTAAAACTTTTTTTTTAAAATTTGAAACTTGTGTGATCACATTACAGCTGCCACACACCATGAAATGGGGAAAACCTCCCAATCTTTCACTTTATTGAGAGCATGCAAACCTCTCAATTTGTTTTTCTGCAGTTAAGATGACCACTAAAGACACTGTTCCACCTTGTAAGTGTCAGGTAGGGGAGAAGAAAGCACAAGGACTATTATCTAGACTTTTATTCAAATGTTCATTAGAAAACAAATTTACAAGTATTGTGAGAAATAAAAGCAAGGAAGCAAAAAATTTCGGGCTGGCGAAAGATAATCAGAATTAAATGTGGAGGATTATTATTTTCAGAAGTTCGAGATCACTTCTTTTTTACATCAATGGAGCTGCTTTTATTATTTTGTTTTCATGGAAAAACAAAGATATATTTTCCAGCATTTTAGATGAAATGAAATAAGAGGAAAATATGAGTAAGAAGGCAGGAAAGCAAAAGAATCATAAAAGACGACTCTGCTCAACCCTATGCAAACAAATCTGAACACCCAAAATAGATAATTTACTAGAAGATATAATTTATCAAAACTGATCCCAAAAGAGATGAAAAATCTATTATAATTTACCATGAAAAAGTCACTATTAGAAAATCAATTATATCATTTACCATAATAGATCTACATGGGAAAAAATCGTATGTTCATGCCAAAGATGATGAAAAGACATTTTACAAATTCAATACCCATTCTTGTTGAAAATACTGAATAAAAAAGAACATTTCTTTAACATGATCTATCAGCCCCAAGGCTAACAGTATACTTAATGTGGAAACACTGGATATACTCTTACAGTCAGGGTACCATTCTATTAGTCACAATAGTCAACACAAATTAATGAATAAAATTAGAAAAAAATTAGAAAGGGAACATTATTCACAGACCACATAATTATATACCTGGAATATACAAAAGCATCAATGAAATATTATAATAATAATGTAATTTGGTAATATAGTATAGTACCAAATATACAGAAATCATTCCTTTATAGGGGAGAGAAACCAGACAGAAGATAAATGAAAGAAAAGATCCCATTTACAATAAAAAATGAAAATATCTGGACATAAACTGCACAAAAAGAGTCCAAAACATATACGAGAAAGATAGAAAAGTAGATTTCAACAAATGGAAAGGCATATCTTATTCTGGTATACCAAGATTCAGCAACATAAAGATGCCATTTCTCCCTAAGCTAATTTATAAATTTTACAGTCCCAACAAAAATCCTATATAAAGTTTTTATTTCCTGCAGCTAGATATTAAAAAAAAAATAGAAAATATTAAAGAGCAGGCAGTAAACTACATATTAAAATAATGTACAAAGCCTTTATAATTAAAACCATATATATATGTAGTTAACTATATTGTACCAATAGATCAGTTTTTTTGTTTTGATAATTGTAGTAGGGATATATAAGATGTTAATCATCTGGGGAATCTGTAAAAGGTATATAGAAACACTCTGTACTATTTTTCCAACTTTTCTGTAAGTCCAAAGTTATTTAAAATTAAAAGTTTTTTAAAAAGCTACAATACCGGTACATGAATAGACCAACCACGAGAACACAATGTTTAAAATCCAGAAGTAAATATATATAAATTCAGTATATAAAAGCAGTATCTCAATATTCGTAAAAAGATGGAATTTAAAGTGGTGCTGGGAAATGGGACAGCCATGAAGAAAAAGTAAAAACTGCATATATTACTCATAAAACACACTAGGATAACCTGCAAAAAGGAACAGAGATTTAAATGTTTGAAAAACATTTCATTGCTTATGAGAGCAGACTTTTATTTTTTTAAGTAAAGATATTTAAATGGCATATACCCTCTTCAAAGGATGGTATGGAACATTTTAATTTTAATTTAATGGGTTAAGACACACAGAGGGCCAAGTAGAGTTCTCTAAAGTAATGATGTTCGTTACTAGACTAGGAGTAATAAAGGAGATTCTTAGGGTACCTTCAAACAAATGGGAAAATTTCTATTTGCTATAAAAGCACAACTGCGTTAAAATAGTGCACATCTCTACAGTGAAATACTACACCGGTATTAAGAAGAATGAGGCTGATGTAAAAATGAAGTTGATGAAAAACAAAACAAACA
>NW_012108031.1:263731-265680 GCF_000951045.1 Mandrillus leucophaeus | reverse complement strand
AAAAAAAAAAAAAAATTGGAGCAGTAAGTATTAATATCTTTGCCCTCCTCCTCCAAATCCTTCAAAACACCATATCTGATTGGTTTTGCAAACACCTTCTACCAAACTTTTAAGGAACAAATCATTCCGATCTTACACAATGCTTCCAAGGATGGAAGAATAGGAAATATTTTCCAATGCATTTCAGGAAGCCAATCTAACCATGACATAAAGGTCAAAGATTGTGTGAAAAAGAATAATTACAGGCTAATATTTACAAATATTGATTCAAAAAATCTAAACGAAATTATCAGGAAGCAGAATACAATAGCACACAGTAAAGAAACTACAGCAGAATGAAGCTGAGTTTTTTCCAGAAATGCGAGTAAAGTGCAATATAAGATCATTTATATGTGTCACTTGCTACATGAAAATACTAAAGAAAAACCATCTCAAAGAAAAAACTTTCTATAAAAACCTGGAAATAGGAGGGAAACTGTTAAAGCTAAAGTAAACTTCATTCTTTTTTTCTGAGACAGGGTTTTGCTCTGTCACCTAGGCTTACTGCAGCCTTGACCTCCCTAGCTCAAGTAACCCTCCTGCTTCAGCCTCTAGAGTAACTGGGACTATGGACACAAGCCAACATGCCCAGCTAATTTTGTAAACTTCATTCTTTTTTAGTATGTTTGTTTTAATAGATGGAGTCTTGCTCTGTTGCCCAGGCTGGAGTGCAGTGGCACGATCTGGGCTCAGAACCTCCCAGGTTCAAGCAATTCTCACGCCTCAGCCTCTCGAGTAGCTGGGATTACAGAGATGGGGTTTTACCTTGTTGGCCAGGCTGGTCTCAAACTCCTGACCTCAAGTGATCCGCCTGCCTCCACCTCCCAAACTGCTGGGATTACAGGTGCTCCACACCCAGCCGTAAACTTCATTCTTAATAGTGAAATGTTACAGACATTCTCTTTAAAATCAGGAATAAGATGTCTACTATCCACACTTTCAGTCAACGTAATCCTGGAAGTCCTAATTCACACAGTAAAATTTAAAAAAGAGAAAGTGTAATGATTGGAAAGAAACAAAATAGAAAAATCTTAGAAATATAAAAATTTTATGCTTGCCAGATACAAAATCAGTAATACACAAGAAAGTTTTAAATTCCAAGCAGAATTCACCTCATCCATTTTAATTCTTTTCTCTTTAACAACCATTTTCTATTTCTCTTTCTCTTCTCTACTAAGGCCCCATTAGGTGGTGATATTCAGTCTTCTGTCTGTTGCATTCTTTCCCCACTCTTTCCTTTGCTTACATTCTGTAAATAGCTACATAACACTGGCTAGACCTATCCATGCCCATACCAAGTGTGGGCAGGTCTCAAGACGCCCATCCCAATTACCAGGAGCAGGGGTTGGCAAGCATTTACTGTAAGGGCCAGATAATAAATATTATAAGTCTTTGTGGGTCATATGATTTCTGTTGCAACTACTTGACTTTGTAGCTGTAGCACAAAAGCAGCCCCAAACACATAATTAGATGGGCATGCCCGTGCTCTAATAAAACTTAATTTACAAAAACTGGTGGTTAAAGCATAATTTCCCAATTTGGGTTTTCAAACACCCCAAGGTAACCCAAATAATTTCAAAGGCCATTAAGAAATTCCTAATACTAAAATTAGTATTTTACTTTTAAATACTAAATTTCCAACCTGCCATGTTGGAAAGAACAGATAACTAGGAAGTCTTAGAATCCCTGATTTTTTTTTCAGCAATCAATTTTAATTCCCACAATTTCTTCATCTTCCAGAAATTTGTTACAATGTCAATTTGAATGTCTCTTACTCTTTATGGCATTGTAAGCTCACATCTTTATTTCGTTTTTACTATCACTTTAATGGGGTCTTATGCGAAAGAGGTGATAAATTTGGGAGATTAATTCACTAGCTTGAATAAGAAATTTTACTTTATATTTAGATC
>NW_012108031.1:261890-263681 GCF_000951045.1 Mandrillus leucophaeus | reverse complement strand
GATACTATTAGGATTAATAACAAAAGGTAGGCTAAAAAATAAAAGTACTATGTAAATGTAAGTTATATTATGAAAATATACATGTAACATAACCTCTTCAGTAAGATATAGTGTTCACCTCTAGTTAAGACACCTCCTCTGACCAATGGACAAGGGGTAAAGAAGTAATGCAGCCATAGGAGACATCTCAAAAATAAAGGAAAAATCCACAGGAGTGATCATTATTTTGTTTTACATCTTATTAATAAGCAGGTCTGAAAATACCCAGCACATTATAAACCATATGACAGAGGTAGGGATCTGACAGAATTTGAATAATGTGAGCCTTAAAATTTCTCATTTCAAATAAAATTAACAGGTAATTTTACATCAAAATAATAAAACAAAATAAGAGGAAAGGTAGTAACAGAGAAAAAAATGGACACACACAAGTTTATTGAGACACAGAAGTTATAACCTTACACAATCACGAAAAGAGCCAGATGCGCAAGATGAGCAGAGACTGCTAAAAGTACTCTTCATTACAGGAATAAAAAAATCGACTCTTCAGATGAAGAATTAAACCTTTAATCATCTTTTTTTCCCCCAACTCCAGAATCCCAATCATTAAAGTTTTTTCTGCTCTAGAAATAATCTAATTTTATGGAAAAAATAAGATGTTTCATGGAAGAATACCCAAACTTACATTGTTTTAGGATGCTGCAGCCATCCCTCCCTAATCCAAAACTTGTGAAGTCATACAAAATTTGTGAAGTTGTAAATTTACTTTGGAATGTCTTTTTTTTTCAATTACAAGAATTGCATACCAAATACATCTTTAAAACTTTTTTTTTAAAATTTGAAACTTGTGTGATCACATTACAGCTGCCACACACCATGAAATGGGGAAAACCTCCCAATCTTTCACTTTATTGAGAGCATGCAAACCTCTCAATTTGTTTTTCTGCAGTTAAGATGACCACTAAAGACACTGTTCCACCTTGTAAGTGTCAGGTAGGGGAGAAGAAAGCACAAGGACTATTATCTAGACTTTTATTCAAATGTTCATTAGAAAACAAATTTACAAGTATTGTGAGAAATAAAAGCAAGGAAGCAAAAAATTTCGGGCTGGCGAAAGATAATCAGAATTAAATGTGGAGGATTATTATTTTCAGAAGTTCGAGATCACTTCTTTTTTACATCAATGGAGCTGCTTTTATTATTTTGTTTTCATGGAAAAACAAAGATATATTTTCCAGCATTTTAGATGAAATGAAATAAGAGGAAAATATGAGTAAGAAGGCAGGAAAGCAAAAGAATCATAAAAGACGACTCTGCTCAACCCTATGCAAACAAATCTGAACACCCAAAATAGATAATTTACTAGAAGATATAATTTATCAAAACTGATCCCAAAAGAGATGAAAAATCTATTATAATTTACCATGAAAAAGTCACTATTAGAAAATCAATTATATCATTTACCATAATAGATCTACATGGGAAAAAATCGTATGTTCATGCCAAAGATGATGAAAAGACATTTTACAAATTCAATACCCATTCTTGTTGAAAATACTGAATAAAAAAGAACATTTCTTTAACATGATCTATCAGCCCCAAGGCTAACAGTATACTTAATGTGGAAACACTGGATATACTCTTACAGTCAGGGTACCATTCTATTAGTCACAATAGTCAACACAAATTAATGAATAAAATTAGAAAAAAATTAGAAAGGGAACATTATTCACAGACCACATAATTATATACCTGGAATATACAAAAGCATCAATGAAATATTATAATAAT
>NW_012108031.1:258947-261840 GCF_000951045.1 Mandrillus leucophaeus | reverse complement strand
AATTTCTTCATCTTCCAGAAATTTGTTACAATGTCAATTTGAATGTCTCTTACTCTTTATGGCATTGTAAGCTCACATCTTTATTTCGTTTTTACTATCACTTTAATGGGGTCTTATGCGAAAGAGGTGATAAATTTGGGAGATTAATTCACTAGCTTGAATAAGAAATTTTACTTTATATTTAGATCTTTAATTCATAAGGCATTTTTATTGTTGTGTATGGCATGAGTGTAGTGGTCTAACTTTATTGTGTTTCGTATGGATAACTGAAAGTAGTAATAAATAGTGCAACTACATCAGCACTATTAAACAAACCATTTCTTTTCCACTGAATGGAAATGTATCTCTTATATGCTCAATTCTCATACATACTTAGAACTGTAACTGTATTATATTTATATTAATTTCAGACAGGCTCACATTTCCATACTAAGTCTTACTACATCTCATGAATAATTCAGGCTCTGCAATCAAATTTCCCAGGGTTTTTCCCCCTCAAGAAAAAGGTCCTATGCCTCTATACATTTCATATCAAATACATCCCTGGGCTTTTGGCTATTTGAGTTGCTGTGAATGACCACCACCACCCCACACCAAATACTGCTAATGGTCAGGCGTGGTAGCTCATGCCTGTAATCCCAGCACTTTGGAAGGCTGGGGCTGGAGGATCACTTGAGTGAGACCAGCTTGGGTAACGTAGTGTGACACCATCTCTTAATAAAAGAAATAAAGAAAAACAAATATTGTTACTACATATAAAAGCTACTAATTCTATTTAACCCATAATACTTGTGTGGCCACCTTATCAGATGATTCTATGAATTCTAATAGGATTTCCAGTGGATTTTCTGGGTATGCAATCATATAATCTGTAAGTGATACTTGTGACTCTTGTTTCCTGCATTTATACCTCACCTCTTTTTCACGTTTTATTGTTAGCTTGAAACTTTAAAATGTCACCTAAACTATTTTATTCTCAATTTTAGTAAGAATGGCATATTATTTCACTGTTTGATATTCTTACTCTTAGATTTCAGTAAATTTTTAAACATGTTTAGGCATTTTCCCTTGAGTTTAAAGTTTTTATTAGTAGTAGCTGCTGAACATAAATAGCACTTTTTTGTACAATCAAATCGTTTTTCTTTTAATTTCTTGATGCAGTTATAAGATTTTTGAATGTTGACCTATCCTCCATTCCTGAAATAAACCCCACTTGTTCATGTTTTATTCTTTTATGAGCCTGTTGATTTCTTCATATTTCACTTAGAATTTTTAAAGAGAAAACATACAGTTTTAAATTTTTATAGTATTTTGAAATAAGGTTTTGAATTAAGCTTACACTAGTTTGCAAAATGAACTGATAGATGTCTCATCTTTTTATATGGTCTGGAATAGTTTGAATAGTATCTATCCTTTGAAAGTCAGCTAGAATTCAAATCAGAAGGTGCCTTTTTTCTTATCAAAGTGATGGATACTCAAAAGAGGTGCCATTTTAGAGCTAAGATTTTTTTAAAGTATTTTAAAGTTTCTTCTGAGGTTTAGTCTTTTCATGCTTTCTCCACCTTGTATTAATTTTATTCATTAATAGTTCACTAGTAAACTATTTCCTCTAGTTTTACAAATGTATTGTCGGAGTTGTATATATTCTCTCATTTAAAAATTCTTTATCTGAAGGTATCTTTTCTCATTGGTGTTCTGTTTGTCTTTTATTCCTTTAAACTTTCTAGGGTTTCATTTATTTTATTGGTGTTTACCAAAACAAACAAAAACATCAACATATCCTTTCCACTACTTTATTTTCTATTTTATCAATTTCTTTATCTTTACTAATTATATCCTCTTATTTTCCATTGGCTTACTTAGTTATTTAAAGTGAAAGGCTGGCGTGGTGGCTCATGCCTGTAATCCCAACACTTTGGGAGGCAGGTCAGGAGTTTGAGACCAGCTTGTCCAACATGGTGAAATCCTGTCTCTACTAACAATACAAAAATAAGCTGGGTGTGGTGGCATATGCCTGTAGTCCCAGCTATGGGGTGGTGGGGGTGTCACTGAGACAGGAGAATCGCTTGAGGTGGAGGTTGCCGTGAGCCAAGATTGTGCCACTGCACTCCAGTCTGGGCGACAGAGTGAGACTTCATCTCAAAAAAATAATAATAATAATAAAGTGAATATTAATTCGTTTATTTCCTCACTTAAACATTCACTTATTCGTTTCTTCCTTAATAATATAAATTTTAAGGACATCAGTTTTTCTCTTAGTACAGCCTTATCTACATTCCACAGGTTTTAGTATGAAGAGTTCTTCTCTTTATTTCTAGATAACTCATAACTTCCATCTTGATTTCCTCTTTGATCTAGGGGATACTTCAAAGATTCATCTCGATTGCTAGGTATATAAGGCTTTTTGAGTCATCTTTTTATTGTCATTGATATATTGTTTATTAGATTAATGGAAGACTATTGCTTATAAAATTGTTACCATTTGAAAATTTTTAAAGGTTTGTCTTGTAGTCAAGAACATGACTAATTTTCATAGATATTGTACTAAAAAGTTTTTAAAAGGAAAAGTATATGAAGTTCTATAACTCTTTACTGACTATAGCATATTATTTAAATCCTATATATATAAAAATTACAAATCCTTTGTAATTTTTCATGTATTTGATATGTGAAATTCAGAAAGTCTGATATTTATTTAGTACTTACAATATCCGATGTACTATAAATGCTTTCTATATATTAACTCATTTAATCCTCACAACCACCTATGAGGTAGTGTTACGCATTTCTGAGTTAAGAAAAATGGAACTTCAAAACAGTAGATAACTTTCCTAAGAACACAGATCAAGAGGCTATGCCAGAATTCAAATCTGTATTTGTTTTTAATGCTCAT
>NW_012108031.1:244196-257862 GCF_000951045.1 Mandrillus leucophaeus | reverse complement strand
AACATGTTTAGGCATTTTCCCTTGAGTTTAAAGTTTTTATTAGTAGTAGCTGCTGAACATAAATAGCACTTTTTTGTACAATCAAATCGTTTTTCTTTTAATTTCTTGATGCAGTTATAAGATTTTTGAATGTTGACCTATCCTCCATTCCTGAAATAAACCCCACTTGTTCATGTTTTATTCTTTTATGAGCCTGTTGATTTCTTCATATTTCACTTAGAATTTTTAAAGAGAAAACATACAGTTTTAAATTTTTATAGTATTTTGAAATAAGGTTTTGAATTAAGCTTACACTAGTTTGCAAAATGAACTGATAGATGTCTCATCTTTTTATATGGTCTGGAATAGTTTGAATAGTATCTATCCTTTGAAAGTCAGCTAGAATTCAAATCAGAAGGTGCCTTTTTTCTTATCAAAGTGATGGATACTCAAAAGAGGTGCCATTTTAGAGCTAAGATTTTTTTAAAGTATTTTAAAGTTTCTTCTGAGGTTTAGTCTTTTCATGCTTTCTCCACCTTGTATTAATTTTATTCATTAATAGTTCACTAGTAAACTATTTCCTCTAGTTTTACAAATGTATTGTCGGAGTTGTATATATTCTCTCATTTAAAAATTCTTTATCTGAAGGTATCTTTTCTCATTGGTGTTCTGTTTGTCTTTTATTCCTTTAAACTTTCTAGGGTTTCATTTATTTTATTGGTGTTTACCAAAACAAACAAAAACATCAACATATCCTTTCCACTACTTTATTTTCTATTTTATCAATTTCTTTATCTTTACTAATTATATCCTCTTATTTTCCATTGGCTTACTTAGTTATTTAAAGTGAAAGGCTGGCGTGGTGGCTCATGCCTGTAATCCCAACACTTTGGGAGGCAGGTCAGGAGTTTGAGACCAGCTTGTCCAACATGGTGAAATCCTGTCTCTACTAACAATACAAAAATAAGCTGGGTGTGGTGGCATATGCCTGTAGTCCCAGCTATGGGGTGGTGGGGGTGTCACTGAGACAGGAGAATCGCTTGAGGTGGAGGTTGCCGTGAGCCAAGATTGTGCCACTGCACTCCAGTCTGGGCGACAGAGTGAGACTTCATCTCAAAAAAATAATAATAATAATAAAGTGAATATTAATTCGTTTATTTCCTCACTTAAACATTCACTTATTCGTTTCTTCCTTAATAATATAAATTTTAAGGACATCAGTTTTTCTCTTAGTACAGCCTTATCTACATTCCACAGGTTTTAGTATGAAGAGTTCTTCTCTTTATTTCTAGATAACTCATAACTTCCATCTTGATTTCCTCTTTGATCTAGGGGATACTTCAAAGATTCATCTCGATTGCTAGGTATATAAGGCTTTTTGAGTCATCTTTTTATTGTCATTGATATATTGTTTATTAGATTAATGGAAGACTATTGCTTATAAAATTGTTACCATTTGAAAATTTTTAAAGGTTTGTCTTGTAGTCAAGAACATGACTAATTTTCATAGATATTGTACTAAAAAGTTTTTAAAAGGAAAAGTATATGAAGTTCTATAACTCTTTACTGACTATAGCATATTATTTAAATCCTATATATATAAAAATTACAAATCCTTTGTAATTTTTCATGTATTTGATATGTGAAATTCAGAAAGTCTGATATTTATTTAGTACTTACAATATCCGATGTACTATAAATGCTTTCTATATATTAACTCATTTAATCCTCACAACCACCTATGAGGTAGTGTTACGCATTTCTGAGTTAAGAAAAATGGAACTTCAAAACAGTAGATAACTTTCCTAAGAACACAGATCAAGAGGCTATGCCAGAATTCAAATCTGTATTTGTTTTTAATGCTCATGCTCTTAAAGACTGTATAACTTCGGTCCAGTGTTCACAATCTATTATATCTGATAATAGTCTACCTTCCAAACTTAATGCCTATTAAGTTCCAAGATAACCTTCTTCAAGTAAGTCTCTCCTCACTTTTCTCTACAAACTCTTTCTTACCTTTGCATTTTTGTTTATAACTCTTCCCCTTTCTGAATACCACATCCTTTTTTCCTCTGCTCTTATAAGATATCCTCATCCTTTAAGGCCCAGCTCAGTTGCTTACACAAAACCTTCCTGACATCTCTGGCCAATAATGAATCTTCCTGCTAACTGAACAGTAAATACTATATGATTTGGCCTAACTGTTCTCTAATTATTCCATTTTACCTTGGGGTGTTTTGTCTTCCCAGCTGGAGCATAAACATCTTGAAGACAAGGTCTATATCTAATACTTAGCTTTTGTAATTCCCAAAATGCTTTACTCAGCGATAGCCACATAAAAGACAAATATACATGTAAGAAGGAACAGAAAGGGTGCATTATCAGCCACAGAGGGCAGACAACAGAAAGAGAGGGCACAAATTCAGAGAATGTCTAAGATGACTTTTCCATTAAAAGAGTAAAACAATATGCCTTGTTATTCACAATGTACCATATTTAGGTATCTTATTATTCACAAGGTACCAAGTATTAAGGGAGTGTTACGGGTTGAACTGTGTTTCATAAAAAGGTATGTTATAGGTGTGAGCACAGTGGCTCACACCTGTAATCCCGGCACTCTGGGAAGCTGAGGTGGGAGGATCACTGGTAGACAGGAGGTCGAGACCAGCCTGTGCAATATAGTGAGACCCTGTCCTTAAGAAAAAAAATTAAAAATTAGCCAGCTGTGGAAGCACATGTTTGTAATCCTAGCTACTTCGGAGGCTGAGTTGGGAGGACTGCTTGAGCCCAGAAGCTACTTTAGGCTGGCAACGGAGGGAAAAAAAAAAAAAAAAAAAAACCCCAAACAACGTTACATCAAATATGACCTTATTTGGGGACAGAGTCTTCATAAATGGATCAAGTTTGAGATGAGGTCATACTGGATTAGAGTGGGCCCTAAATTCAATGACTGGTAAGACAATGACAGATCAAGTTTCAATAGAGTGCCCATGAAATGGGTGTTACAACAAGTCTAAAAGACACAAAGAGAAATTTAATAAGGCCATGTTGCTTTAATGTTTCTCAGTTTCTATTACAGACTATGTCAGAAGTAGCTGATACATCGATATAAATTAAGTGATGATAAAACCAAGAACCTAAGTGAACAATGAATATCTGCTTACGAGATAATTCAGCAACCTTGTAAGAAGACCATGTGAAGAAACAGGGACACAGAGACACACAGGGAGAATGCCATGTGATAATAGAGGCAGAGATTGGAGTGAGGAAGCTTCAAGCCAAGGAATACCAAGGATTTCAGGCAACCATTAAAAGTTAGGAAAGAGACACAGAACTGATTCTCCCTCATCAGAAGGAACTAACCTTCCCAACCCATTGATTTCAGACTTCCAGCTTCCAGAAGTGTAAGAAAATACATTTCTATTCTTTTAAGTTATCAGTCAGCGGTACTTTGTTACAGTGGCTCTGGGAAAATAATATAGGGAGAAAGGTAGGTTGACAAGTTCCTTGTTCTCAGGTAGCTTATTATCTAGCAAAGGGGGGACTATTCAAGAGAATGGGTAAATAGGATCAGTATACAAATAGATTTTTGTGTCCCACTTCACACTGTCTTGGCTGCAGCAATCGGCTTACTGCAGATGGAAACTAAAGGCACATCAGGGGCACGAGGTATCCTTTGTTTTCTGTCCTAGGGAATCTCTGACACCTCATTGTGTTCCCAACATTAATGCATGTACAACCAATAAAAGACTAAACACTTAATGGGGCAATTATTGACCAAAGGGGAACAGGAGCTAGTATACAAATCTTACCCTTGGGTGGACAATTCAGAGTTACATTCTATATGGTCCCTCAGAAAGTCCTGGCAGGTCAAACCACAACTGTCCAAAGTGATGACCAACTTGAGAACATGTTTCTACTAGCTGTCCTTCTTTCTCTGTCTCACTCTTTTCAGGTCTATACTTCTATATCCCCTAGATGACTTCCCAAAGTATTTCACAAAAGGCCTGGCCTCAGGACTCTGACAAGGGACCCAGGCTAAGATGAAATCACCTAGAATTCAAGGCCAAATTTGGGTTGAAAAGCACTGACAGGGAATGCTACAAAAGTCATACCTTGCTGAGAAAACTGAGGAAAGGGTTCAAAATGTAAAAGCCATTTTAGAAGGGAACTTAAGAGATGGCATGATTATAACAAACATAAGTATGAGGACAGTATTCCAGGAGAAGGAAAAGAACGACCAAAGGTCAGAGGTTGGAAAAATGATATATATATTTGGGGAAAGAGATAGTCATCTAATTTAGCTGAAATACAGTGCAAAGGAATCAGGGAACAACAGAAGGAGGTACAATGTATAAATATGGAATGGAACAACATAAAGCTTTAGTGACTTCACAGTGTAAGGAAGCTGAAGTTTCAACAGAGCGCCCACGGAAATGGTGTTATAACAAGTCTACAAGGTACAAAGAGAAATTTAATAAGGCCGTGTTGCTTTAACGTTTCTATTACAGACTATGTCAGAAGTAGCTGATACACTGATATACATTAAGTGATGATAAAATCAAGCATCTAATTGAACAATGAGTATCTGCTTACCATCTTGGTGATCATTATATATTACACTATACTTTAAACAAACTTGGTAAATGAAAATCTGAATTTACCAAAAGGAAGTAACACTCATTCGCAAAAGTAAAAATAACTAAAATAATCCTTCAGCTTAAAAAAATGGAGAACAGATGAGTATGCCTGTGTATGGCCCCACAAAGATGACCAAATCCTAGTTCCCAAAACTTATGAATGTGTTACCTTATGTGGCTAAAGGAACTTTGCAGATGTGATTAAGTATCTTGAAGCAGGATTTACTGGATTATCTGGGTGGACCCAATGTAATCACAAAGGTTCTTTTAAGAAGGAGGCAGAAGGGTCAGAGAATAATATGTGACAAGAGCAGCAGAGGGTCAGATTCAGAGAGAGATTTAGAACGCTGCTGGCACTGAAGATGGAGAAACAGGCCATGAGACAAGGAATGCCAAGAACCTGAAGAAAAGCAAGAAAACTGATTCTTCCATAGAATCGCTGGAGGAAATGCAAAGCCACTGATATCATGATTTCGGTCCAGTGAAAACCGTGTCTGATCTCCAGGACTGCAAGATAATCCATCTGTGTTGTCTTAAACCACTAAATTTGTGTTAATTTGTTACATCTGAAATAGGAAACAATGCCCTATAATCCAGAGATCCCTCTATCAGAGATAAATCCAATGAAACTGTTTCACTGGTCAATGTAATGATCTTAAAATACATCACAAATTCTTTCACCCTACTCCTTTAAGAGGTGGATCCTAATTCCTCCCTTGGGTAGGCTGGACTTAGTGATGCACTTCTAATAAAGAAAATACAGCAGAAGCGATGGTGTGTGGCTTCTGAGTCTAGGTCATAAATGGCCTTTCTGTTAGAATTATTGAGGGAAGTCAGCTGCTATGTTATAGACACTCAAGCAGCCCCATGGAGAGGCCCACATGACAAGGAACTGAGGTCTCTTGCCAGTAGCCAATGAAAAACAGACTATGCGAGTTAGCCATCTTGGAAGAAGATCCGTCAGTCTAGTCAAGCCCTTCAGATGACTTTATCTGTGACTGACATCGTGACTACAACTTTATAAGAGATCCTGCCTGAATCAGACCATCCAACTAAGACATTCCTGAATTCCTGCCCCACAGGAACTGTTTAAACCACTAAGTTTTGGTACAATTTGTTATACAGAAATACGTAAATAACATAGTCCCTAAGGCGACATGTACAAGAATGTATACCATAAAGGTGTTTGTGGTTAATGGGATTTGGAGAAAACTTATGGCCTTCACTGGAGGAACAGTGATAGGTACTATAGAATACTATACAGCAGAGTTAGCATCACAAACTATATAGACATAAAGTAAAATGGATAGATCGTAAAAACAGTATTGAGTTAACAATGTTCAAAAATTATGTAAATTAAAAACATCGGTTTAAGTACACACAAAAAAGTAAAACCCAAGCAGACACTTGCACACCCATGTTTATAGCAGCATTATTCACAATAGACAAAAGGTGGAAACAACCTGAAGTGTCCACTGAGAGAAGAATGAACAAAATGTGCCATATACATGCAATGGAACATCATTTAGACTTAACAAGGAAGGAAATTCTGACACATGCTACAGTATGGATAAACCTTCGAGACATTATGCTAAGTGAAATAAACCAGTTGCAAAAGAATGAATATTAAATGGTTTTTCTTATTTGAGGTTCCTAGAATAGTCAAATTCATTGAGACAAAAAGTGGAGTGGTGGTTACCAAGGGTTGGGTGAGGGGAAAATGGCGTGTTAGTGTTTAATGTGCACAGAGTTTTAATTAGCGAAGATTAAAAATTTCTAGAGATGGGTGTCGTGATGGTTGCACAACAATGTGAATGTACTTAATGTCACAGAACTGTACACTTAAAAGTGCTTAAGATGGTAAATTTTATGTATATTTATCGCAATAAATTTTTTTTAAAAAATCTCATTAACTGTAAAAAAAAATAGATTCACAAAATGATGATAACTACTTCTCAAGAATGTATGCATATTTAAAAACACGAGGAGTGGGAGCAGGGTGTGAGAATAAAGGGGAGAAGGTTTACCTTGTACCAACTGATGTATGATTTGATTTACAAAATCAGCTTTTGAGAACATTATCTATTCACTTAACGGAAGTTTTCATTGTACATTCAAGATACTTAGTACTTCAAAAGTAATTTAGTTTTCAAAAAATCTCTGTGACTCTAAGCAGATCTTATGAAAAAGCGGTGTTTCAAAGAGCAATCCACCATATTCTTCTAAATTAGAGGATATCTTAGATTATATAAATCTTTAAATATCCTAGGAGTAGCCAAAGCAGTGTTTAACTTGCAATGAAATTTCACATAATTCTACCATGAGTTTCTTAGAGATTAGTTTACATGTCTTATTTGACTCCAGCATCTTTCATAGATGATATTTAGAAGGTATCCTAATAAATATGTAGTGAATGTATTTCCTAAACTATTACCCATCTTTTCTGAACCATAATACTCTATCCCATTTTATGTGCCACATAAGTAGGTTTCAGATTCTAATACAAGAAAAGGGGGAGAAGGGAGATCAAAATTGAAGAGAACATTTAAACATACACAAGTATAAAAGATTGGTTAAATTTCATAAAATGAGTAACAGTTTATAAAACAGACAAAAATGGTAAAATCTACAGAGCAATTAATGCAAATGAGAAACTTCATGGTGGCTTACACCTGTAATCCCAGCACTTTGGGAGGCTGAGGTGGGAGGATCATTTGAGCTCAGAAGTTCGAGACCAGCCTGGGCAACCTGGCGAAACCCCATCTCTACAAAAAACACAAAAATTAGCTATGCATGGTGGTGTGCGCCTGTAGTCCCAGCTACCTAGGGGGCTGAAGCGGGAGCATCACTTGAGCCTGGGAGGTTGAAGCTACAGTGAGCCATGTTTGCGACTGCACGCCAGCCTGGGTCGACAAAGTGAGACCCTGTCCCCCACCCCCCCCCAAAAAAAAAAAAAAAAGAAAAGAAAAAAGAAAAAACAAAAACTTCAATAGCTTAAATTCAGTTCATAAAACATTAATAAGTATTTAATTTTAAATTCCTTAATAGCACAATTCACGCCATATCAGTGAATAATTTCAAAGACCACTAAAGCCAACAGTTCAGTCATAGATTAGATATACTACAAGAGGAATGAAATAAACTTTAGTTCTTTATTTCTTATTTAATTCAGAAAAACCTCTCAATCTAACACTATTCTACTTAGATGTGTTCATATAATAACACGATCTTTAAAAAGTTGTTTATGAATGTCATCATGAAAACTGCTGCTTCTCCATTTGCTTAGTCACCAGGTATTTTATAAAGCATTCTTATATTGTAGATAAAAATTCACAACCAAGTAGGATTGCCTTTTCACTTTTTTAATAATTTGTCAGTGACTTACACTGCTTTTCAAATTACCTCTGTTATATATTATTTTGTATGTATGTAATAAGAGGCATTATAGTTTTATAGAATGAGAATAAAATAGAAGACTTAGGTTCTTCACATTGTTATACAATATTTGACCTTGGATAAAGTCATAACATACTTGATTAGGAGTCTCTAACATTTAAAATAAAAATAATGCTACACTGAGCTGTTAAAATGGTAAAAGAAGGTAATTTATGTAAAAATAATAATTTTATAGACTCTCAAACACTATGCTAATGAAATTCAAAGAACCAAGTAATATTAGCTGTTAAACTTCATTTGGAATTTTAATGTGACATCTTTAGTTCTAGCTATAGTTTCCATTAGGTTTAAAAAAAGACTCTAAGTACTTTTTTTTGAGATAAGGTCTTGCTTGGTTGCCCAGGCTGGTCTTGAACTCTGAGGCTCAAGTGATCCTCCTGCCTCAGCTTCCCTCAGCCTCCTGTTTAGCTGGTATTACAGGCATGGGCCACCACGCCCGGCTCCTAAGTACTACCAATCCTGATATCCATGATCAAGTAATTCTTAAAACAGATATAATTTTTTAAAGAACTGTTTAAATTTATCAGTGAAAAATTTACGTATCTTATTTATCTAAGCCAGCCCAATTCTGTATTATCTTGAAAATATTACTAAAACAATATAATAGGTCATCTTAGGACTTTCTATTACATAAACATTATTAAAGAGGCACTGTCACTGACCCTGGAGGGCTTTACAAAGCCACTGCCATCCTTGTTCAGGGAGTGGGGAGGTGTGGCAGGTTGGCTACCATAAATATGCATAAAGATAGGCTTTTACATTTAGGTAAAGGAAAAAAAATAAGCTCAACAAAATACAATTTATATCAAGAGTATATGAGAATTCACTAGACAGAAATACATCTAGAAGAAAAGTCATGTTGCTTTAAAATATTTGCCTGTAGACTTTATTCAGTGTTATCTAAAAGCAACCAAAGAGAAATATAAAATTACTTAAATATAGGTCTTAAATATTAGGCCTACAAAAATTTGTTCACCATAATTTTTCATAAAGTAATTTACATTATAAAGTGGTTTGCTCTTGAATGACCTAATTAATGGCATAAAAGCTTCACTAACAAAGGAAAAGATCCACTGTTTCATACATAATTTATTAAGATTTCCTATAGGATTTATGTTAAATCAAAGAATTTGAGCATCTCTTTCGTGATGTAGAATCAAAGTGTCCAATACATTCCACTGACAAAACATTTATAGCCTGACATTTTTCCTACTTTAAAAAACAGTAATTTTTTTTCTCCTGTTCAGGCTGCATTTATAAACTATGGCTTCTTGTAAATGGGCTTCTACCCCCAGCATTTGCTGCACGATTTCTTATTCCTCTGCAGTTGTCTTTTCAGCCTAACAGAGGGAGAAAAAGCACTACTGCAGTCATCCGCAAAAAGCCACTACCACTGCATTTTGTAACTAACAAAGACACTGGTATCTTTTTGCCACACTATTCACAGGGAGTTTACTTAGATGTTTTACAAAAGCAGGCACACTACTGGTGACCAATATTTCATCAACCAACACCACCACTCACGCTCTGCAGTACCGGCCTCCTCCTCTTTCTCTCATTCCCAGTAGCTCTTTCCACTAGATTCACATCAGCCATCTGCAGCGGTTTTGTCTCCTCTCTCTTTTGGCCACCACTGCATGTGTCCTTGTCGCCAGGGAGGAAAAGAAGCCTTTCAATGGGCTAGAGCTTTTGCTCCTCGTCATGAATATGCCCATTCTTTGTTGTCCTCTACCCGTTTCCTTAGATACTGTTATTCCACTCTGTCAAATGGCATTATAAAAACAAAAACCCCTTCTAGTTTCAAAAACAGCTTTTTCTTAGCAGACTCCCCTTAACCCTTCTACCCCTCCCCCTTCTTCCTCTTCTGTCAAAAACCCTGGATCTGAAGTACAGGAAATCCATCTCCAGTGCTGCAGTGGGGGGCGGGGGGGGGGGCTACGCCCCTGCCTCCTCGTTTGGCATGCGGCAGTGGACCCCGTGCCAAGGAAAGACCATCGGTTTAAGACAGTGCGAGGGAAAACCACCTTCCCCCTCCCCCTGCAGCAAGCCTGGCCATGGTGGCTCCAGCACCTACCCCATTTCCGAGTCCGACAGCACCTCCATTCTGTCTCCAGTGACACCCTGGCGGGCTGCACCAATACAGCCACATGTCGGTCACGTGCGCCCACACCCAGCCAATCGACGGGCTCCCGACGGGAATGGGGAGCGCCCTGGTCCGCATCCAGCGGATTACACAGCTGCTTCTCTCTCCGCTTCCCGACCCGCACTCAGCAGAGGGGCACAGGGCCCCGCCCAACCGCACAGCCGGCCTAGCCCTAGCCCCGCACCCCTCGGGGGGTATGCCCTCACAGCCCCAGTCCCCAGCAAGCAAGGAAGTTGATGGGAGTTGACACGCATAATAGAGTGGGGGGAGGTCCGCAGGGCAGAGGGATTAGCACAAGATGCTGGAGGTGGGAGGGAGAGTAATAGAGGTGGGAGGGAGAGTAATAAATTACATCTCATTTGCTATGATTTTTGCAGCACAGCACAAAGAAACAATTATATTAAATGTATTACAACGAATAATTTTACATTACAAGTCACCGAGTTGTTAGAGCGATGACTTGTTAGATAGATCACTCGAACTATATTTGAATTAAAAATAGTTACCAGAAAAGCTATGCTAGCAGCTTAGCAGTTGAGATGAGAACTCTGAAGTATAGGTTGCCTGGGTTGAAGCTTTACTCCTGTCACTCTAGCTCTGCAACTTCAGTTACTTAACCTCTCAGTGTTTCAATTTCCTCCTCTATAAAATGGGAATAGAAGTACAGAATAGAGGAGTTAATATATATGAAGCAGTATTTAGAGCAGTCCCTAACACATACATAGAAGTGCTGTTAGCAACTACAAATCTGAGGCTTTAATGTAGTATTTTAACGCAAATTGCACTGCATTTAAACCTAACCAGGTGAAGCTTAAATAACTAATTTTATGAGGTTGAATGACAAAATCCAAATTGTCAAGAATTTATAAAGTTAAACTTAAATTCTGGTTTAAATGGGGGGAAACCAGTTTCTATTATCTATTTAAAATTTAAAAGGATACTATATTTCACTTTTTTTTTTTTTTTTTTTGAGATGGAGTCTTGTTCTGTTGCCAGGCTGGAGTGCAGTGGTGCAGTCTCGGCTCATTGCAACCTCCACCTCCCGGGTTCAAGCGATTCTCCTGCCTCAGCCTCCTGAGTAGCTGGGACTACAGGCACATGCCACCATGCCCAGCTAATTTTTGTATTTTTAGTACAGACGGGGGTTTCACCATGTTGGCCAGGATGGTCTCAATCTCCTGACTTCGTGATCCGCCCACCTCGGCCTCTCAAAGTGCTGGGATTACAGACACAGACGTGAACCACTGTACCCGGCTTAAACTTAAAAGTTTTTAAATGAAGCATATTATAAAGATACATTATATCTTTTCTTAATTTTCAAATAGTATGAAAAGAAGCAAGCTATTAAACAGCATATTTGAGACAATTCCATTTTATTAAAAAATGTATATATCAGAAAAGTAAGAGACACTCAACAAAATGTCTGTAGAGGTTATCCCCGGAAAGTGAGATTATGGAGCTATTTCTGCTCTTCTTTCGTGCTTTTGTTTTTTTTCCTCCTTCATTAGTCCTTGTGTTATAATGCCTGATATATAGCAAATGTATCCTAAATATTTATTTAATTAACAAGTGAGTTATTTCCACACTGATGGCATACTACTGTTCTATTAAAAGTTTAAATATATTTAGAAACAATTTCCCTTCATATTTGAAATAAATAAAGCATGTAAATCAATTTGATTCTATCCTAAATAACTCTATTATGAGAATGACTTCGTTTTACAAAAGGCTTTCAAAATCCTCTTACTGAAAGCACATGATTCACTGCACAGGACTTATTTACATCATTATTTGTGACAAATTCAGAATAGGTAATTTCTCATAAGGCCTAGAACTTCCAGAAGGAAAAGTTTTTCAAAACAAAGAATACAATTTAAAAGCTCCTCAAAAGAACTTCTTAGTACCCTAAGACACAATTGTAAGCCTATTACTCTTGACTCAGACTATGATTCAAGCTTTTAGTAAACCAATTTGTAGCCAAAATGTTTGTCTAAATTTTTACTGCATGTATCATAGATACTCATCAGTGACTTAAATGACAGAGTTGTAAAGAAAACTATGACAATTATATATTTATTAGTCACTATGCTTCAAATCTAAAAGAAAGCCAAGTCAAAAATTTTATATTTTACAATGTTGCCAATTATTCAGTAATATTTTTCAAACCAGTAGAGTTCCCACAAAAGTTTAATTTGAATTTTTAAAACTGCATAGCTATTTTAAAAACCATAATTAAACATAGATATATAATCAAAGTATATTGCGCCAAATTTCAACATGGAAAATTACTGAAGCATTACCTTGTGTTACCAAGTTTGTACATACCTCAGAATAAAGCTTCTGCTATCTCTATTTAATTGAAGATGTTATTTATACTACATATATATATATATATATATATATGCATTAAAAATATTTTCTGGGCGGGGTGCAGTGCCTCATGCCTATAATCCCAGGAATTTGGGAGGCTGAGGTGGCCAGATCTCTTGAGCTTGGCCAGATCGCTTGAGCTCAGGAGTTCAAGACCAGCATGAGCAACATGGTAAAACCTCATTTCTACCAAGAATACAAAAAAATTAGCCAGCTGTGGTGGCACGCACATGTGGTCCCAGCTACTCAAGAGGCTGAGGTGGGCAAATCACTTGAACCAGGAGGTGGAGGTTGCAGTGAGCTGAGATCTCACCACTGTACTCCAGCCTGCGCAACAGAGACCACATCTCTCTCCCTATATATGCAATTTTTTTCTGATCAAAATGAAACAGAAATAAATTGTGTAATACTGTTTAAAGACCACACTGACAAACATATCTCTTATTTTCAGTATCAGTGTTTGTTATAACCAGCTTCACTGCTTTTAGTAAATGGTTTCATATGTAAATGCTGTAAATATGAACATATAATTCAACTTAAAAAACCCTTCTGAACCTTCTGCAGCTACAAAAAAAATGACTAAATAGAATTAATAGGATTCTTAATGTCTTAAATATTCCATTCCCCAGCTACTTGGGAGGCTGAGGCACGAGAATCTCTTGGACCTGGAAGGCGGGGGCTGCAGTGAGCCGAGATCACACCATTGCACTCCAGCCTTAGTAATAAAGCAAGACTCTATCTAAAAACACACACACACACACACACACACACAAAATCCTTTCCATTCCATTTTTACCTAGGCACTTTTGGCCTAATTTAAGACTTGTGGTTTAAAAAACTGACAAGTAGAATACGGACAATATTAACTAGTGTAAAATGAGTTAAAATTAGTGCTCCTTTCAGTCGCCTTAATTGACTCTGGTACTTTATTGATAAAATATTTCTCTTTACTGAAGGCCTTAGACATAGAATAGAGTTATGCCGGCCGGGCGCGGTGGCTCAAGCCTGTAATCCCAGCACTTTGGGAGGCCGAGGCGGGTGGATCACGAGGTCAGGAGATCGAGACCATCCTGGCTAA
>NW_012108031.1:201306-243831 GCF_000951045.1 Mandrillus leucophaeus | reverse complement strand
GGTAAGTTAGATGTGTGCTAAATTGGTTCTGTATTTTTCATGGGATACGAGAACGAGGTGAAATGTTACAATGGCAATGAGATTTTCAGTGATGTATAAACTAAGTGGGAGATCTTGACCTATGTGTCTATCTTTATCTATATCTATCTATCCATCCATCTAACTATCTCCCTTTTTTTTTAGGGACAAGGTCTTGCTCTGTCACCCAGAGGCTGGAGTGTAGTGGCGTGAACATAGCTCCCTGTAACCTCGAACTCCTGACCTCAGGTGATCCTCCTGCCTTGGCCTCCCAAGGTGCTGTGATTACAGACGTTAGTAGCCACTCAGGACCGGGAGATATATTCATAGTCTTCTACGGGCAAGACTTACCTGTATGTTCTATGTTACCTCAAGGAGTGAGCCTCAAAAGAAGTGTTCCTAGCATCTAAGGAATCTTAATTAATTTTCCTCTCGCCAATATCCTCTCTAATCAGCAAACATCAAAATAGTTCTTCACACTTTTTTTTTTTTTTTTTTTTTTACGGAGTCTCGCTCTGTCACCCAGGCTGGAGTACAGTGGCCGGATCTCAGCTCACTGCAAGCTCCGCCTCCCGGGTTTACACCATTCTCCTGCCTCAGCCTCCCGAGTAGCTGGGACTACAGGCACCCGCCACCTCGCCCGGCTAATTTTTTTTGTATTTTTTTAGTAGAGACGGGGTTTCACCGTGTTAGCCAGGATGGTCTCGATCTCCTGACCTCGTGATCCGCCCGTCTCGGCCTCCCAAAGTGCTGGGATTACAGGCTTGAGCCACCGCGCCCGGCCTTCTTCACACTTTTGATCAAGAACATTCCATCCTTTCCACTGCTGACAGTGGAACTGAGACAGTCTGGAGTTTAGTCATGGAGTGCCCTGAGGTCATGTTAATTAGTCTTCCTACACTAAAATACGTCCTAAGTGTATTAAATTTCCTATGGCTGCCAAAATAAATTACCACAAATTTAGTGTCTTAAAACACAAATTTGATAACTTACAGTTTTGTAGGTTAGAAGTCTAAAATGGGTCTCACTAAGCTAAAATCAAGGTGTCTGCAAGGCTGCACTTCTTTCTAGAGGCTCCAAGGGGGAATCTGTTTCCTTATCCTTTCTGGCTTCTACAGATCCACTGCATTTTATGGTTCATAGCACTTTCCCTTCATCTTCAGAGCAAGCAATGTTGAATTGAGTCTTTCTCATTCTGTAGGACTGACCTTGCTCCTTCTCAACTTTCCTTCTCTGACTCTCATTTTTCAGCCTCCCTCTTCCACTCTTAAGTAAGCTACGCTTTAAAGACCCTTACATTTGGCCCATCTCAATAATCCAGGATGATCTTCCTATTTTCAAGTTACCTCATTAGCCATCTTAATTCCCTTTTGTCACATAACCTAACATATTCATGGATTCTGGGGACTAGGAAGCAGACATTTGTAGGGAGCCATTATTCTGCTGACCATACGATAGCTTTATCTCCAACTATTTCAGAATTTGCATCCTAATAATAAAATTAACTAATCAGCCCTTTCTAAAACTTATAGCTTCTTGCTCGTATAGCTCTTTGCTACTCTACTGAGATACTTTAGAAGGCTCCAGCATATGGAGATTGAAGACTTAGGGTCAAGTTCTGAATCTTTCACTTTGTAGCTTGATAACACTGGAAAAGTCATTTAATTTTTCTAAGACTTGACTACTCCTTCATCTATAAAATGGGAATAACTGACTTATCTTGCAGAGCTGTAATAAGGATCATTATGTATTATGAACAAGCTTTAAAAACTGAATTTTTTAAAGTAAAGGATGATTAATTGCTCTACTGGCCCAAATCATGGTTTGGCTTAAACATAAATTCCCACGAAGTAATCCAGCAATCCACCTAGAATCAATTCATCTCCTCTTCCCTTCATTGTTCCTCCATCTTTTATGGCACAAATACATTTTGTTCTTGTGTATACACACCTCCTATCCCATTCCCGACTATAAAAATCCCAAGGGAAAAGCCTACACCTGATTTTCTCTCATATCTCATGGTGTATATCACAATGTTTTCTACATAGGTGTTCATTAAATATTATTTTAAGAGGTGATTTTAAATTAACCCGCAAAAGGCATTCAATTAAAATGCCCTCATGGAATAATAGTATAGCAATTGTTAAATAATATTATTGTAAAATATAACCTTCTACTGAGGAAATGGAATATTTTAAGTTAAAACTCTGGCCCCTGTATGTGGAAAAACGAATGTGGTGATGCAGCCATGGGACTGAGTTTCTGAGCTTAGTTATTACACTGCAGAATACCTTCAGTACTCTGAGGAGCTTTTAAAACACCAAGAAACAATCTGTGGGTAGTGCCCAAGCTTTAGTATGTGCTGCCAGGGGTGAGAAACACCAAGCACTGCTTTAGATTCTGCTATCAAAGTTCCCACTGCACTACAGTAGGGAAACCATTTTGAAATAGCCTTTTAATTTGGAGCGTTACACAGCCTCAGGACTTGCTTAGAGGAGAAAGAAACTTACTTCTTCCTGTCAAAAGCTTTCTAGGTATCTTGCATAAGCACTGGCAATTAACATGAGAAAAAATATGAAGGACTAATAAATACATAGAAGAATGTTCTGGTCATGTGCAGTGGCTTATGCCTGTAATCCCAGCACTTTGGGAGGCCAAGGTGGGCAGATCACTTGAGGCCAGGAGTTTGAGACTAGCCTGGCCAACATGGTGAAACCCCGTGTCTCCTAAAAATACAAAACTTAGCCAGGCAAGGTGGCACATGCCTGTAGTCCCAGATACTCGGGATGCCGAGGCACAAGAACAACCTGAGCTTGGGAGGCGGAGGCTACAGTGAACTAAGATCGCGCCACTGCACTGCAGCTTAGGCAACAGAGCAAGACTCTGTCTATAAAAACAAAACAAAACAAAATAAAACAAAAAACCATGGAAGAATGTTTTACTATTTCAAATGATCAAAGAAATAGAAATAAACACAAGAGTACTATAAAAATAGGCAATGATATTTTAAAATAATATTGTAGGGTCAGTGAGGTCACGTAAGTCTTTAAAATGTTTAAAATGTTTACTATGATTTGAGTATGTACCCCAAAAGCCTGTTTTGGAAATTTAATCCCCAATGCAACAGTGTTGGGAGCTGGAGCCTAATGGGAGGTATTAATGTTCTACCCTCAGTAATAGATTAATGTCTTTTATTAAAAAGCCTGAGGCTACAAATTTGATCCCTTGCTTGCTCTGGGCCACTCCTCTCTTTCCTCCTTCCACCTTGGGATGACACAGTAAGAAGGCCCTCAACAGATGCTGGTGCCATGCTCTTGGACGTCTTGGCTCCTGTAACTATGAACCAATAAATTTCTGTTCATTATAAATTACCAAGTCTCAGGTATTTTGTTATAGTAGCAGAAAATGGACAAGGACAATTCTTATACTCAAGCAAGCCAATTAAAAGAAATTATCCTATATACAGATACCTCTACAAAGATTTGTAATTTGGCATTACTTATACTACTGAAATGTTAGAAAAAACCTCAATGATTACTAACAACAGCTTGGTTAATTATACTTTTGGCACATTTACAAGACAAAATTATGTTGTAAAATATAATTATATGATATATAATTATGTAATCCATATATTATGTGAAAATGCAGAATATTGTGTTTAATATGATATAAACTAGCTTTTAAAAAATAAATTTCATATGTACACAGGGAAAAGCAGGGAGAGATAAAATATCACGTTTCCTCCCTAGGAATTACAAGAATTTTAGTTTTTCTGCATTTTATAAAATTCCTACAACCTAATATATATAATTTCTTTCCATTTTTTTTAAGTTAAGTACTTCTAGGTTGGACACAAACTGAAGTTACAACATTAGAGGAGAGAGAAATTAACATTTGTTTCTCACTTAACCTGTGGCCAAAAGCAGATTCAGATTTTGTGGTGACCAGGAGCCTATAATACTGTAATAAAGGGGCAGGTGGGTGGGAGGGTCTTTAAGAAAAACATAAATTAATTCAAGATTGCTAGGGCTGCTCCTGCAAGGGCCTTAGAAAGGGCCATGCAATTAGGTTCACTAAACTTTATTAGTTTCATGATAAATATGCTTCTAAACCAGTGGCAAACATTACGTTAGGCATTTTCATATATTCAATCTAATCTAATCCTAACAAAACTTCTAGAGAGATAAAGGTATCACTATTCACATGCATGGAAAATTTAGGCTCAAAGAAATTTTAAAAAGTATCCAAATTCAACCAACAGTGAAATGGGAGTCTGACTTCAAAGCCAATGCTGACTATATTGCCTCATCCTCCATGTCTCAGCAGCAGTTTCCTTCACTAAGGTACCTCTCAGAGCACCTTGTACTTTTTCAAGCCTCATCCCTCATAAGAAGTTACTTGTTCAACTGTTATCATTCTGATGCTTACTATATAGTAGTTGGCTCTGCAGCAGTAGGTACTTGATATTTATTGAATGAATGAATTATAATCAGAATAGGTAAAAATAAGAACACTCAAACAGGTTTGAAAATGTCCTTTTAGAATCTACAATGAATCCACTCATAAATTTTTATCCATAAGAAAATACAGATCTCTCTGGAAAATATCTAGAACAAAATTTCTTTAAATGCAGGAGATATCTTTATGTTAATTTAGTTAAATAACTAAACAGAAACAGAGTTTGTGGTTATCGTATGGGTACTGGCAAATAAAAGGTAATGCCAAGGAGTGGGCATATCGGGCATATCAGTAAAGGCAAAAGAAATCAGAAAAACTGTGATGACTCAACAACTCAGCTACTCTAAGTTAGTTCTGCTTCACTGCCCTTGTAAGATATTAAATAGTTATTAGGTTAAATAAAACCTATGTATACAAAATTTGGCAGCATTTAGGCCCTCAAGACTTGCCCTCTGGTGTTACTCTAGTGAATATACTACATTATATGGTAAAAGGAACATGGCAGGTAAAATTAAGTTTATTAGTTAGCTGGCCTTAAAATTGGGAGATTATCCTGGGTGAACCCAATGTAATGACATGAGCCCTTAAAAACTTCAAACTGTTCATTGGCTTCCCAGTGAAATTAGAATAAATTTTAAATTCCTTACCTTGGTTTACAACTCTACATAATCTAGATCCCATTCTTATCACTTTTCCCGTCCTTTTCCACCCACCTCTTTCTTATGTCTTAGAATTAACTTTCCTTCAGCCTCAAACATTCTGTTTCCAGATCTTCAAATGACTAGTTCTTTGTGTCATTCAGGTTTTGGCATAAATATCAAATTTTTGGCCTGGCGCGGTGGCTCGCGCCTGTAATCCCAGCACTTTGGGAGGCAAAGGTGGGCGAATCACGAGGTCAGGAGATCAAGACCATCTTGGCTAACATGGTGAAACCCTGTCTCTACTAAAAAAACAAAAAATACAAAAAATTAACCAGGCGTGGTGGCGGGCGCCTGTGGTCCCAGCTACTCAGGAGACTGAGGCAGGAGAATGGCGTGAACCTGGAAGGCGGAGCTTGCACTGAGCCGAGATGTGCCACCGAACTCCAGCCAGGGCATCAGAGCAAGACTCTGTCTCAAAAAAAAAAAAAAAACAGTCGAATTTTCAAAGATCACACCTTCCATGATCACCTTATCAACACACTGGTGCTATCCTCAAACTTTCTACCACATCATGGAGTTTCATATTCTAAGCATTTGAGATCAGAAAAGCTCTATCTATGATTTATTTAATTTTCTGTCTCTCTTCATCATTGTTTTCCAAAGTGGAATATAAATCCCATGAAGACCAGAACCAAGATTCTCCTACACTGCTGTTTCCCTCACATCTATAACAGTGCTTGGTACTTCTTGTTCAATGTATGAATGTGGATGATATAATAATAAGACAATTTATAATCTACAAGGGGACTAAGACATTTACAGCATAAGTTTTAATACAAGGGAATGTATTGTTAAAGAATGGAAGATTAGATAGTTTCCAGCTAGGTAATCAAAAAGATTTCAGAGAGAAAGTAGTAACAGAACTAGACTTCAAGGATGTTTAGGAATTTTTCAGGGCAGAGATTTCAATATTGTGTGTCAGGTTAAAAAACTCAGAATTCACCATAGAGGCAATGAAAATACTAAGTATTTCAAATAAAAAGGGATATATAATTAGAACAAGATCCACAAATATTACAGGACCAGTTTCTAGTTCTGACTCAAGAGGAAAAATAATCAGAAATCATATGCACACTATTACTAATTTATAGCTAAATTTAATGGCCAAAAGCTTTTTCAACTGGAAAATATGATTGCAGGAAAAAAAAAAAAACTCCTTTAAGTCATATACTCTATAAAAAAGTTTATAAATTCTATGATATTGATAAAACAAAAAAACACAATCACCTCTAGCAACCATTTTACCCAATTAACAAAAGATTTAGAAAAACTGTGCGTAAGACCTTTATTTTTCTAAATTCTTAACATGTCCTAATCTGCTAAAACTCCAATTTCAGGACATGCAGTGTTTTCCAGGGATGTCCAATATCGTGGCTTCCCTGAGCAACACTGGAAGAATTGTCTTGGGCCACACATAAAATACACTAACACTGGCTGGGCGCGGTGGCTCACGCCTGTATTCTCAGCACTTTGGGAGGCTGAGGCGGGCGGATCACCCGAGGTCAGGAGTTCAAGACCAGCCTAGCCAATATGGTGAAACCCTATCTCTACTAAAATACAAAAAACCAGTAGGCGGGCATGGTGGTGGGCGCCTGTAATCCCAGCTACTCAGGAGGCTGAGGCAGGAGAATCACTTCAACCCAGGAGGTGGAGGCTGCAGTGAGCTGAGATCGCAACACTGCACTCCAGCCTGAGCAACAGAACTGTCTCAAAACAACAACAACAGCAAAAAAACCACAATAACACTATCGACAGCTAATGAGCTTAAAAAAAAATTGCAAAGAAGCCTCATAATGTTTTAAGAAAGTTTATGAATTTGTGTTAGGCTGCATTTAAAGCTGTGGGTTGGACACGCTCATTTTAAACTATCCTTTTCTATGGGGGGAAAAATTCTGATTTATTTTTTTAAGTTAAATGTTTAAAACAAGATTTTATGCTTGCCTGCGTATTTTTTTTAAGTATGTCTTGTTCAATTTTTTTTTTTTACTTTGATCTCTACTTAAAACCTAAAACAGCTACAAGACTGCCCCCAAAAGTACAATTTTACAATACAAACTGTATTCATAAAGATACCATTTTAACACTGAGGAGCTTAGTGACTCAAGGTCACCAAAACAGCACCAAATGTTTATGCACTGTGGATTCAAGAAAGAGTAGCACATAGGATGGTTTTTTTTAAAGCCTTTTTCCCAAGAAAACAAGATTAAGATGATCATTCATTTAATATTTAAAATGTCCTAAAATGCCCAGATTACCTGATAAATCAGTTTATAACACACAAATCAGCCCTTAAAATACATCATAATTGATAAGAAAAATCTCAATACTGATGTTAAAAACAAAATTGGGTGCTTATTTTCATAAATACAGGGCACAGTAATGGCATTTAGAACTTTAAACCAAAGCCTTGGGTGAAAAGACTTTTGTTCTTATACCAATATTCCCAAAGTCTTACCTTGAATGAGAAAATATAAACTTTTAAAATATTATATTGAATAACTGCACATGGCATTGCCCAATGCTATACCATTTTCTTCCTTTTTGAATGTCTTTCGTTCCTCTTGCTACATGCTGAATTTTTTAAAAGTATAGACTACAAAATTATTTCCCTCTGAATGTCCGAAGATAAGTGTTTGCAAGGGTCCCAACTTACCATTAAGTAAAATGAAAAAAAAAAAATCTATCTAGCATTACTGAACTATCTCAATCAAACTGGAAACCTCTTGATCACCTGACTACCCCTAAGAGTAGGTTGGTGCAACAGTAATTGCGTTTTTACCATTACTTTAAATGGCAAAAACCGCAATTATTTTCGCACCAACTTAATAGTATCTAATATATATCATAGACTCATTTTAAGCATTAGAAGAATGAGTCACCTAATAAAGGCATTCATAATGCATATTTAATATTATGTTTTCAGAGGGAAGAGAGAAAAGAAAATCAAGACAATCTAATAAACATAATTCCCTTTTTCAAAATAGATCAATGTTTTATAACTACAACTTCATATTTACTTTGTAAGTCTTTTTAAACTTTCTCTGCCAAGTACTCCAAGGTCAGGTGAATTATCTTAAGTGTCATACACCTTTTATACAATCAGAAAGGTTTGAGAATTAGAAAAAATTTCATTTCACATTCAAATGCCCTCTCAATATGATACAGACAGGAGACAGGGAAATACTGGGTAGAAGAGGGCAGTTCTCCAGCAAAGGCCCCACTCCAAGCTTGGAAACCTGCAGCCCTAAATAGGAACAGGCATTCCTTTTTTCGCACCCAAAAGATGCCTTTTGGTCTGCCATGTCCTCTTATTCGGTGCCCATAAAAACCCCAAATCCCCTGCTCCACAAGGAGATGAATGCAGGAGCAGAATGGCAAAACGGTGCAGCAGAGAGAAGAGAAGGAATGTTTGAACGCTGAGAGGAGTTTGGCTGGGGATGGTCAGAGAGGAAATTGGCTGCTGGACAGCCCAACTCCAGGGGAAGATTATCTTCCCACTCCACCCCCCTTCCAGCTCCCCATCCATCCCACTGAAAGCCACCTCCACGACTCAATAAAACCCATGCATTCATTCTTCAAGTCCGTGTACAACCTAAATCTTCCCGGATGCTGGACAAGGACCTGGGTACCAGGAGGGTACTGAGCTGGTTAACACTTAAGCCATCTGCAAGGCTAAAGGGGCTCACTGTAACACACTCCCACTTGGGCTTCGGGAGCTGCAGGCTCCCACCCCTGCATGCTGCCATGGGGTTGGATCCCAGGAGCATTTGCCCCGGCTTCTGCACCTGCCCATCTGTGTGCTCCCCCTCCCATAAGGGATTTGAGCACGGATGGTGGCCCAAACAGATGAGCCACTCCCCTGTTGCACATCCTGCGAGGCAGGTCAAGGAACTCTCCCATTTCAAACAGACACAGGCTATTAGTAAGGATCTTGATCCTGAACCAGTGTCTACCTCATATACTATGGTAAGGGCTTTTTCCTAATCTTTTTCTGAAGAAAGTCTGCTATTTAATTCCAACACCTAGATTTTCTCAACAAAATACTTGGGAATTCCATAGTAAAGGAATTTTTTTGATGTGTGGTGCTTTGGGGCTTTTTGAGATAGGGTCTCACCGTCGCCCAGGCTGGAATGCAGTGGCATGATCACGCCTTGCTGCAGACTCAACCTCCTGGGCTCAGGTGATCCTCCCAACTCAGCCTCCCAAGTAGCTGGGACTACAGGCCTGCACCACCAAGCCCAGCTATTTTTTTTTTTTTTTTAAAGTTTTTGTAGAGACAGGGTTTCACCATGTTGCCCAGGCTGGTTTCAAACTCCTGGACTCAAGGGATACACCCACCTCAGCCTCCCAAAATGGTGGAATTACAGGCATGAGCCACCATGCCTGGCCCCTCCTTCTCCTTTTGAAACTGTTTTTGTCTAACACTATTCTGGTATTAAGAATATGCTGCTTGAATAATCAAGAAACAACAGTGACTTCCTCTGGGGAACAGAACTGAGTGGCACTCTCACTGCTTAAATCTTGAGGAATTGCCTGGACTACTTTTAACAAAAAAATTGCTGTAAGTTATACTTACCGAAAATAATCTGGCTGGGTGCAGTGGCTCACGCCCATAATCCCAGCACTTTGGGGGACCAAGGCAGGTGGATCACCTGAGGTCAGGAGTGTGAGAACACCCTGGCCAACATGGTACAACTCTGTCTCTACTAAAAATACAAACTAGCTGGGTGTGGTGGCGCGTGTCTGTAACTCGGGAGGCTGGGGCATGAGAAAGGCTTGAATCCTGGAGGCAGAGGTTGCAGTGAGCCAAGACCGAGCCACTGCACTTCAGCCTGGGGTGACAGAGCAAGACTCCACCTCAAATAAAATAAAATAAAAATCTGTAATTGCCAGTGGCTAGAAAGACCCTTCAAGATTAGTATTTTCTACCTTCCAAAGCACCCAAATGGTGATAAAAAGTCTAAGCTCATTAGCACTATATGTAAGGTCCTTTATAGCCTTGGCCCTTCACACTCCTCCATCCTTACCCACTGCCACTCACCTACTCTAGCTATACTGCAACCATTTGGAATTCTGTGTGCTCACCACCAAATCACTATACCATTTCATTTACTGGAAGGTTCTTACCTCTGCTTTTTCACCTAGCTAATGTGGGCTCATTTTACAGGACCCAATTTAGATGACCTCTCCCAAAAGCCTTCCCTAAGTCCTGCCAGAGTTAGATCTGCCCCTACCCCCACCCCAGTGTTTCCATAGATCCCTGTGCTTACCAGCTATCTCATTTACCACATACTTGGGATCACCTACATATTGGTCTTTCTTACTAAAAGCTATTTGAGGACAAGACTCTTGTATGTCGTAATTGTATTCTCAAATGTATTCTAGTATTGTGCCTGGTCCAAAGTAGGTACCCAAATAGCTGTAGAATATGAATGAACTACCTCTCATACTTCAAGGCCCAATTCTGTGAAGCTGTCTATACCTATCCTAAGCAGCCAGCTGCTTTTTTCTCCATGCTCCCAAAGTACCAACTCGACTAATATCTATTTCTCTCCATTACACTATGAGCTTCTGAACAACAAGTTTTTTCTTCTTCATAGCTACACAAGCACTGTCCCAGGTATCTAGTAGCAATCAATTATTTGTTGAGTGGATGAAGAGTATATATATTGTTAAAAATACATGTGGAAAAAATAACTAGCATAGGATAGCCTGCTCACTTCTTACTAAGAGATCATAAAGCCCTAAAAATATTTTGTGCTTGCTTTAGGATTAGGGAAAGGGAGATGGTAAAAGATCAGACTATTCCCCAGATAGTTCCTTATCCTCTGACTTCCTGAAACTCTGCTTTATCATCTGAATTCTATTCTCATTTCTAATCATTAAACCCTGGACCCCCACAAAATCAGAGCCCTCCCAGTAGCTTAGAAGCAGGGAATTCCCACTGTAACTGCTTGGCAAAGAGTAGCGGTGGGGGCAGTAAAGGTAAGGTAAGGAGGAAAACTTTTACATCAGAGCAACAAAAAGAGATGAAATGTTCCTAACATCCCAATTTCAAACTTTGAATTCATTTTCCTCTAGAAATAGCATTATTCAATGTTACACATGGTAGTAATGGCAGTTAAAAAAGCATATCAATTAAATTTTTTTTGTGGGCAGGGCTGGGACATCATCATTCCAGGCAACACATTATTCCTATGAGACCATGACAGATGTTTAAATTTTTTAACTACTATTCTCTTCATGTTTTCCCCTCCCACAAAAGAAAACCTGAATATCACAACAGGTTTAGTACAATGCAAAATATATATATACACACATGTTTTCATCCACAGTTCCTGGAATTTTTTTTTTTTTTTTTTTTTTTTTTGAGAAGGAGTCTGGAGTCTGACTCTGTCACCCCACGCTAGAGTGTAGTGGCATAGTCTTGGCTCACTGCAACCTCCGCATCACAGGCTCAAGCAATTCTCCCATCTCAGCCTTCTGAGTAGCTGGGACCACAAGGCTGTGCCAACATGCCCAACTAATTTTTTTATTTTTTGTAGAGGCAGGGTCTCTCCATGCTGCCCAGGCTGGTCTCAAACTCCTGAGCTCAAGTGATCAGTCCACCTCAGCCTCCCAAAGTGCTGGGATTACAGGCGTTAGCCACCGCACCTGGCCAGTTCCCAGCTCTTCATTCCCATAGTGCTTATTACAGTGTTTTTTTTTTTTTTTTTTTAAATAATATTAGGGCACTTCAGTCCTCAGGAACATTCTAGAATCTCTCTCTCTAACCTTTTCCTGACCTCCTTTCACCAGCCCAAGGCATGACTCTAATCTGGTTTTGGGTCAAAAACCCCTAATTCCAAAGAGGGTTCTGTCCCCATATCAAAGAAAAAATGCTACACAGAGAGGCCAAGAAAAGTCAGAACAGACAGGCCTTCCTGGGCTTAGATCATGCATTTTTTATCCAGTCACATTTCTACATGGTTGTCAATCATACCTACGCAATGAGGCCTCCATAAAAAGCCAAGAGGACAGGGTTCAGACAGCTTCCATATAGCTGAACATGTGGAAGTTCCTGGAGGTTGGTACACCCAGAGAAGGCATGGAAGCTCCGCGCCCCTGCCCCTGTACCTCACTCTGCGCATCTCTTCATCTGCATCCCCAGTAATATCCTTTATAATAAACCAGTAAATATAAGCAAGTGTTTCCCTGAGTTCTGTGAGATGCTCTAGCAAACTAATCAACTCCAAAGAGGGGGTAGTGGGAACCCCAACTTGAAGCCAGTCAGAAGCTCCAGAAGCTAGGACTTGGGACTGGGGGGAAGGAGGGGGTGGTCTTGAGGACTGAGCCCTCAACCTGTGGGATCTGATGATATTTCTGGATAGACAGTGTGGGAACTGAATTGGAGGATACCCAACTGGCATCCTCTGTTGGTGTGTGGGGAAAAATCCCCACGTCTTTGGTCACGGGTGTCTTTTTTTTTTTTAATTCATTTAATTGGTAAATTTCTCAGGATGAGACACAGATGTCTTTTACTATGTTAATGATTGTTCTGGTTGGTGCGGGAGCAGAGGAAAAACAAGGGTTTAGAGTTTTTCTGAAACACACAGTGTTTAAAATATTTACCATAATAGTATGGAAATTTATGTAACTCATAAAACCAAACCATGTATTACTTTAGTACTACTGTACTAAAATACAGTAGATGAACGTACAATGAACTAATCAACTAACTCCCCTGTAACTTCAAACTCTTCAATAAATGTCATCTTCACCTATTTATCTTAGTTGAAATCAGATGACACCACTTTCTGTGCAGCTTTCTCAACAGTGGGTCTTTTTTTCTCTCACATCCTATGTACTTTAGGCCAGGAGACAGGAATAGGATACTGAAGGATCTAGAGCAAATTTGTCCCCCCGGGCTGCATGGCCCAGGCTGGCTTTGAATGCAGCCCAACACAAATTCGTAAACTTTCTTAAAACATTATGAGATTTTTTTTTTTCTGCGATTTTTTTTCAAGCTCATCAGCTGTTTTTAGTGTAATTTTATGTGTGGCCCAAGACTATTATTTTGCCAGTGAGGCCCAGGGAAGTCAAAAGATTAGACAAGCCTGGTCTAGAGGGAGGCAAAAAATATTCTCCTTGCATCCAATTACCACTTCCAAACCATTTCTCCTCCTTTCTTAAACGCCCGAGATCTTCTGACATGATACCCAACTGTGTACCCTCTGTTGCCTCCAACACTCGTCTCCACTCTTACCCCTACCATCACTCTCAGTGACTTCAAAGTCTATGTGGATTACTCACCTAACTTGGCTTATTAGCTCCTTAACTTCTTCACCTCCAAATACCCACTTCCATGATCCACTGAGGACCTTGTCATCATCAACAACTGCATCATCTCCAAATTCTTAACCAAAAATCTCAAAAATCAAACTTCCAGTCTTTATTTTTTTATTTTATTTTTATTTTTTGAGGTGGAGTCTCACTGTCGCCAAGGCTGGAGTATAGTGGCGTAATCTCCATCTTCCGGGTTCAAGCGATTCTCTTGCCTCAGCCTCTCAAGTAGCTGGGATTACAGGCACACGCCACCATGCCTGACTAATTTTTGTATTTTTAGTAGAGATAGAGGTTCATCATGTTGGTCAGGCTGCTCTTGAACTCCTGACCTCAAGTGATCCACCTGCCTTGGCCTCCCAAAGTGCTGGGATTACAGGCATGAGCCACTGCACCCAGCCCCAGATTTCCAGTCTTTAAAATGTATCCTGCCCTTCTAGTTCATTGTACCATCTCCAAATTCAACATTCTCTTACCTTACTGTGTTCTCCAATCCAATAAAAAATGCTCTCATTTTTCACCATCCATTACTTTTATCTTTACTATTCTCTTTAGATGCAACAATAACCACTCTCTTTCAAACTCTCAAACCCCTTACTCTTCTCGCCCTCTATTACCTGGTAAAATCCCAACTCTAGCTGAACTGATCCATTCCACTTTTACGTGCCTGTACCAGAGCAGCTTATTATAGAGGAAAGGGGGAAAATCAGCTAACAAGGCTAGCTGGTTTCACTTTAAATTCACAACTATAAACATCAAAGGATATCCAACACTGCCTAGCAGGACTACTATGTTTCCTGGAAAGTTTGCCTTCCC
This sequence comes from Mandrillus leucophaeus, assembly GCF_000951045.1. NCBI lineage: Eukaryota > Metazoa > Chordata > Mammalia > Primates > Cercopithecidae > Mandrillus > Mandrillus leucophaeus. The sequence continues at coordinate 229,513 of NW_012108031.1, read as the reverse complement.
ACACTCTAAGTGTCTTTTTTGTCTCCTCAAATTTGTAACAGACCTATTTTTCTACCTATGCCACTCTTTGCTGACGACCTACTTCATGGAGAATATAAAAGCTATGGAGAGAAATTCCCTCACATTTTTAGGCAAGTTAAGTCAGCCATCTTCCTTGGGCCTGTTTTTGCATGTTTAAAATAGGAGATGGTTAGGATAGGAGGGCACATGAGAGACTTAATGATATTTAGGGTCTCTTCCAGTTCTAAAATTCTCTGTTCACCTTCTTTTATCTTTCAGGTTTTTAAAGGCAAGCAAGCAAATCTAAAACAAAAAGCTATTTAAATCTAACATAGCAGGGAATAAAAGGAACTATAATAGGAATCTTCAACTTAGTATTTTCTTCTAGCAAAGAGAAAAAAATAATCAAGTAAACAGTAAACAAATAAGAATTCTAGGTTTTCATACAAGAGAGCTGGTTTTGTTCTTTATAGACACATCAATTTAATCACAAAGAAATGGATGGCATTTCATATTAACGGCTGTGACTAATATCAAATATGTGACTAATATACCAATCAAATATTGGTATGTTATACTAAATTTTTAACATTCCTCCATCACAGAAGAATGCCAATTTATGTAGACTACCATAACTTAGTTTGCCTAGTAGAATTTCTAACATATGTGTTTGGCTCCCATATTTAATAGATTTAATCTCAGAATTCAAATGCAAATTGTACCTACATTTTAAATAGATGTGGGTAAGATTTTTAAATTTGTATTTTGTCCTTGAGATTTAAAAAAAAGTTTAAATTAAAAATAAAAATCATGACACCTACATGGCATAGATTTGTCAGAATTATTATTGAAAATTGGCCAGGTACAGTGGCTCACACCTGTAATCCCAGAACTTTGGGAGGCCGAGGTGGGAGGATCACCTGAGGTCAGGAATTCAGGAGTTCAAGACTAGCCCAGCCAACATACTGAAACTCCATCTCTACTAAAAATACAAAACTTAGTCAGGTTTGATGGCACGTACCTGTAGTCCCAGCTACTCAGGAGGCTAAGGCAGGAGAATCGCTTGAAGCTCCGTCTCCTAGGGAGATGGAGCTTGCAATGAGTGGAGATCACGCCACTCCAACCTGGGCAACAGAGTGAGACTCTGTCTCAAAATATATATATATATATATATATTTATTATTATTATTATTATTGAAAATGAGGCCGGGTGCAGTGGCTCACACCTGTAAACCCAGCACTCTGGGAGGCCAAGGTGGGTGGATCATTTGAGGTCAGGAGTTCGAGACAAGCCTGGCCAACATGGTAAAACTCCACCTCTACTAAAAATTCAAAAAAAAAAAAAAATTAGCCGGGTGCGGTGGTGCACACCTGTAATACCAAGTACTCGGAGGGCTGAGGCAGGAGAATTGCTTTAACCTAGGAAGCAGAGATCATAGTGAGCCAAGATCATGCCACTGCACTCCAGCCTGGTCGACAGAGTGAGACTCTGTCAAAAGAAAGAAGAAGGAAAGAAGGAAATAAAGAAAATGAACCCATTTCTAACAAAAATACTAAAAGAAAAATTTGTCTGCAGTCCCTCCTCAGCTTAGTACATTCTCCATACAGCATCACTTCAAAAATGTTCACATTACGTTCTATTTGCTTACATAATTCCTACCCTAAGGCACTACTTACATACAAGTATTTTTTTGCTTTTCCGGTCATACAAAATAACCTGTCTCCTTCCCTTAGGGCTTTGCAAAGTACTAGGAACTAACCTAACTTTTAAAGAATTAAAAGGCAACCATAGCTTAAAGTCTACCTTTTCCAATTATCTCATTTGCACCATCAAAGGAGCCCTAACACAAAGGAATGGCTAATTTAGAAATTTCAAGTCTTCCTGAACAAGTTAGTCAAAGAAATATTTGGACTTACACTTCTAGAAACAGCAGACCAGGTTATTCAGACCAAGTATCCTTACAAAGACAATTTAAAAAGCTAGATAAGATAGTAAAACGATCTTAAAAGCACCAAATAACCACCAAAATAACGAGGAATGAAAAACGAGCTCAAATCCACTATAAGTCCGGAACCCAGAAAGGTGACCTCAGCTTTTGCTTTTTGTGAGTTTGCCAACAAAGAAGCATTGAAGAGGCTGAGCTTTGTTGTCTGTTGCCTGCACTGCAGGCACAGGAGACCAAAGTCAGAGTCTGAGACCCACCAAGGGTAAGGACTGCAGTGAAAACAGCATTGGCTTTGGGCTGAGACTCTAAATGGCTGCACCCTAGAAGGAAAAAAGGAACCAGAAGGAAACCATGGACTGAAGTCAGTTTCAAGTCATCTAGGTGGTCCAGGAAAGTTAAAGATTTGAAATTTGATTAAGATGTTCTCACACCCCCAGGCACTTGGTGATAGCAAACGAAAATCTTCTTTAGAGAAATATTAACTTCATCTTATATTATATACATCAATTTATTTCTACAACACAACTGAATCAGCTTCATAGAGACTTCCCAACACTGGAATTATCGGACACAAACTGAAAAATAACTACACTTACTACATTCAAGGGGATAAAGGCCACACTTAAATATTTTTGCTTAAAATTGAAAACTATAAAAAGTGATATAGATTTGAAAAGAACCAAATAAAAATGTATTACTAAAAAAATAAAATAACCTAAATTAGGTATTTACTGGATGAGTTGATAACGGAGTAGGCACAGGTGAACAACATCCACAACAACGCCTTTGGTCAAAAAGAAGCAAAAAAAAAAAAAAAAAAGGAAAAGAAAAAAGGTAAGAGACAGGATAAGAAAGTCTAACATACTCAACTAGTCCCAAAATTACAGGAGAGAGAATATGAAGCAAAGACAATATTTGAAAAAATAATGGCTAAGAAATTTCCAGGACTGATAAGACACTAATCCACATATTCACACAGCCCAAAGAATGCCTAATCACAGCATAGTAAAACAGAAAGCCAAAGCCAAATATAAAAATCTTAAAAGCAGCCAAACAAAATCATATTATCTTAAAAGGTAAGACACAAAGAGCTGAGGTCTCAACAACAATGAAATGTGCTGAAATAAAGTAACCACCAATGTTACTAAATGTGCTAAAATAGAGTAACTGCTAACCTAGAATTCTGTACCTAGCAAAAATATCCTTTAAGAATGAGATAAATTAAAGACATTTTCAAGCCAACTAAAGGAAATTCTAAAGGGTATGTTTCAGATCTTTCAAAATCAAAGAAAGCAATCTTAAATGCAAGACCATAGGAAAAGTAAAAAGATGATAAAGACCTGCACTAACTTAAATAAAATACTGGCAGTATCAAACAGTAACAACAACAATAATGAGGAAGAAAGAGAAAAAGTAAGAATGAATTAAAATGCACAACAAAACTATATGAGTAGTGCCTGGGCATGGTGGCTCACACCTGTAATCCTAGCATTCTGGGAGGCTGGGACTCCGAGACCAGCCTAGCCAAGATGGTGAAACCCCATATCTACTCAAAGTACAAAAAAACTAGCCAGGCATGGTGGCACATGCCTGTAATCCCAGCTACTCGGGAGGCTGAGGCATGAGAATTGCTTTAACTTGGGAGGCAGAGGTTGCAGTGAGCCAAGATCACGCTACTGCACTCCAGCCTGAGCAACACAGTGAGACTGTCTCAAAACAACAACAGAAACAAACAAACAAAAATAACTATATGAGGAGGGCTGCAAGTAGAATTAAAGTGCATTATCTGAGAAAAGGATAAAGGTATTGAATAACATTAGATTTTATAAGACAGCAATTTCTAAAATAACTAGTAAAAGAAGATCAAACAATAATAAAGAGAAAGCTAGTGCTGTTATATTCATCCCAAACTAGACTTTAATGTGAAAGTACTACCAGAATAAAAGAGGAAAACGTGATAATGTTGAGTCACTGAGAAGATACAGCTATTACACATTTCGATGCATCTAATAGCATAGCCTCAAATTTATAAAATATTAGAGAACTACAAAGGAAACACTCAAATTCACAATCATAATGGAGTATCCTAACATACGCTTTTAGTAACTGATGAACAAACAAAAGATCTCTCACGATACTTAAGATCTGAAATGCAGGATTAACAAATATGACCTAATAAAAAAATACAGAGAACTGCACTCAATAAATGGAGAGGAAAAAAAAAAAAAGACAATATACTGAGCCATATATGGATCTCAAATTTTAAGTCTGAAATAACAGGCCTTTGAAACAGAGTATGTTGTTGGATTACACAGTAATTTTACAAATTAAAAACAAATAAAATAACTAGAAAATCTCCATATGTTTAGAAATAAAAATATAATACTTCCAAATAATCCAAAAGTCAAGGTACAAATCGTAATAGAAATCTGAAAACATTTTAAGTGAATTATAAAAATACTATGTACCAAAAAATACTACGTAACAAAACTAGTAATAGAACTAGCTAAAATGGTGCTTAGAGGGAAATGTTTAACTTTATGAATATATTTAAAAAGAAGAAATGCTGAAAATTAAAGAACTTCACAAAAGAATCCCAAAAAGTAGGAGGGAAGGAAATAAGGAGCAGAAATTAACGCAATAGAAAATAAACATACAACAGACTAGCAAAATTCAAAATAGTTCTTTCGAAAGACTACTGATGGTTCTTTGGAAAGACTACTGATCTCTGGTGAAACTAATAAAGGAAAAGGAAAAGGTACAAATAACCTACGTCAGATATGAAAAGAGAATTTTTTCCTGCAGCCATTAAAAGGACCACAGAATATTTATTACAAACAATTTCATGCCAGTAAAATTAAAATTTTAGATACAAGAATTATTAGGGGAAGAATTACAAAAATAATCACAAGATAGAATACTTGAATAGGCTTAAAAACAATACACTGAATTAATAATTAAAAACTTTTCTTCCCAACAGAAAGAAATGATAAATGCTCAAAGTGACAGGTACTCTAAATACCCCAACATGATCATTACATATTTTATGCGTGTATCAAAAAATCACATGTACCCCATAAATATGTACAAATAAATACCAAATTTTAAAAAACCTTTCCACAAAGAAAACTCCCAGCCCAGATGGTTTCTCTGACATGTTATAACAAATATTTAAGGAAGAATTCATTCCAACTATACACAAACTCTTCCAGAACCAAAAATGATGGGCACCTCATTTTATTTTATTTCACATCTTGACAAGAATGGTACAGGCCACCTCATTCATGAACACTCAGGTGTCTTAGCACAAAGAGCTTCTCAAAAAGCCCTTCCCTTACCAAACTAAAGTAGTATCCCCTGTCCCCTGAATCTATTTTATTCTATTTCAAGGCCTATATACTACCTGATGTTATTTGTGTTTGTGTATGTGTACATATATAATATTTACTGACTATGTCCCCCACTAAAATTTAAGCTCAGATAACACAGGCTCTGTTTTGTTCCCACCCAATGTTGCCACACTGTCTGCCTACAGCAGACAAAAAAACCCAAAAATATTTGTTCAACTAATAATTGGTTTTGGTTTTGTTGAGAAAATGACAAAAACACAAGTAGAATTCAGTAACACTTTCAAATGAATTCATACTGTACTATAATAATTGCAAGAGCATCATATACATGCTTTAGTGGTAGCAGTACAAGGTACATAATTCAGGATTCAAAAATAACTGATGAAGGAATGAGGCGTTCTTAAATTTCCAAACATCTCCCATCCCCAAGGGGAACCACAACTCTATTTCAATAGTTATTTTGTATATACTTGTTTCTTCTTTTCTGTATTAGGCACAAAATCATTCACTAACTCCATAAACAGTTATTGTACACTACTATGCCAGGCAGTATTCCAGACATTTAGACATTAAGAATACAATAATTAAGATAAGGTAGAGTAATGCATGGGACAGAAAAATAATACCCATAGAGTGTGATATATAATAGAGGCATATAGATTGTAGAGCTGAAGCATGACAGAGGAGCTAATAAACTTTTTAGGGGTAGATGTTTAGGGAAGGTTTCAGAAGTGGTGATACTAAATAAATACTTGTAAAATCAAATACAAAATATTTTTCATTTTACTATATGTGAAATGAGGATATGAAGTCTGAAAGTACTGCAGTAATTTACCACCATAAGATAAGCTAGCCCAAGAATGAAACCAAATCATGGGGAATAATGGAGAATGAATAAGAGAAATCAAGTCCTTGATGTTTTCATGTGAGCCACTGGATGAAACCTTAGCTGAAGTTTACTAGAAGATCTACTCAGTCCCTTATTTTGTTTAAGCCAGTTTTATGTTTTCTGTCACTTGCAATGTAAGAATATAGATGAATCTCTGAATTCTTTCAAAAGGCAAAGCATTTGCTAATTTCAGTGTATACATGTGGAGGGGCACTACTGGTATTTTTGAAGGCACAATTCTGTTTTGTAGGACCATTTCCAAACATCACAGGACACTTAGTGTATCTGGCCTCTACTCAGTAATTATGAGTAGTACCTCACAGTCACTGTGACAACCAAAAATGTCCTCATATAGTATTTCCAAACATCTCCCATCCCCAAGGGGAACCACAACTCTATTTCAATAGTTGTTACATACAGTATACCTTTTCTCACAGTAGCTCCAACAGATACGCTTAAATGTACTTAACACAGTCTTAAATAAACTGGGATATACCACTGAAATATTCTAATTTTACATAAAAATTCATTTTTAACCAGTCACCTAGGACTATCTAAATGTTCAGCCAAAATCCTACGTATAGGTTCGGCACAGTGGCTAACGCCCATAATCCCAGCACTCTGGGAGGCCAAGGCAGGCGGATCACTTGAGGTCAGGAGTTCAAGACCAGCCTGGCCAACATGATGAAACCTTGTCTCTACTAAAAATACAAAAATTAGCTGGGTATGGTGGCATGCGCCTGTAATCCCAGCTACTTGGGAGGCTGAGGCAGGAGAATCGCTGAAGCCAGGAGGCAAAGGTTGCATTGAGCTGAGATCGAGCCACTGCACTCCAGCCTGAGTGACCCAATGAGACTCCGTCTCAGAGAACAAACCCACACCAAAATCCTATGCACAGCTTATATTAACTCTTGGTATAAACAGTGTTTTAAATTTGCCACTATTATCTGAAAATTCTTATTTATTTAAATTTCTCCATACAATACTGTAATTGACACCATCTGTTACCTTCTAATCAGTCATTTGCTTACCCTCTTCCTAGACTGAAAAGCCACATATTTATTTTCCCACCCTCCTCGTAACTAAGGCAGGGGCACGCCTGGATGGACATCGGAAAGAGGGCTTCTGTGAAAGGTTTAGTTGCCTAATTAAGAGATGAGAGGACAAACTTCCACCTGTCTTTGGTAACTGTGTGAGAATGTGATGCCTGGAGCAGAGCCATCTGCAACCATGATGGCAAAGTCTGAGTCCAAAGTTAAGCACACTAAGGATAGCCAGCATAAAGATGTAAAACACCTGAATCCTTGATGAAATCATAGTGCAGCTAAATTGACTAATCACGGACTACTCCATTTCCGGACATTTTATGTGAGATACTGTATTTTTTTTTTTTTTTTTGAGATGGAGTCTCGCTCTGTCACCCAGGCTGGAGTGCAGTGGCGCAATCCAGGCTCGCTGCAACCTTCACCTCCCGAGTTCAAGTGATTCTCCTGCCTCAGCCTCTTGAGTAGCAGGGATTACAGGCACCTGCCACCACACCCTGCTAATTTTAGTATTTTTAGTAGAGACAGGGTTTCACTATGTTAGCCACGCTGGTCTCAAACTCCTGACCTCAAGTGATCCACCCGACTCAGCCTCCCGAATTGCTGGGATTACAGGCGTGAGCCACAGCGCCTGGCCCGAGATACTGTTTAAATCAATGTTAACTGGGTATTATACAACTTGGGGGCCTAACAAAACAAGATGTATTCAAGATCTGACACGTGATTGACAGTGGGAGAAGAACCAAGTTTTCTCAAAGATTTCAAGACTGGGTGGTTGAGAGAAAGGTAGTTAGAAAAGAGAAATTGGGGGAAGAGGAATACAAACACAGACATGCTGCTGGGCGCAGTGGCTCATGCCTGTAATCCCAGCACTTTGAGAATCCCAGGTGGATCACTTGAGCCCAGGAGTCTGACATCAGCCTGGAGAACACAGCAAGCCTCGGTCTCTTTAAAAAAAAAAAAAAAAAAAAAGGCTGGGTGTGGTGGTGCACACCTGTAGTCCTAGTTACTCAGGAGGCTAAGGGCTGAGATGGGAGAACTGCTTGAGTCTGAGAGGTCCAGGCTACAGTGAGCCGTGATTATGCCACTACATGCCAGTTTGGGTGACAAGAGTGAAACCCTGTCAGTCTCACAAACAACAAAACATATATGTGCATATATAAACACACTAGGTGAGGTTTGGTGAAGAGATCAAACTGACTCAGTTTAGTATGAGCTACACTCATGGTAGTATACATAAGATAGACATATATAGGAGGAAGTGGAAGTGGGGAGTTACAGAACCGAGGAACAGCCCCACAGAAGTGATGGTTTATATCATAAAGGATATGATCACCAAGAGAACACAGTGAAAAGCATACGGAACCTTCAGGACACTGGTTACTTCCCCAGGATCCATTCTTCCTTCCCCATATTGTGTTGCAGTCTTCATTTTCAGGAAAGATTCACTCCACTGACTAGGCCACTTAGGATAATTACATCCCTCTGGACAAAGACATTGTTACAGGTTTAGCAGCATGATCTATGTTTGTTTAATCAAACTAGAGCTTAGGATTGTTGGGAAAAGGCTAGGAGAAGTGGCCTTCTCTCTTCCTTTGGAAATAAATGAAGGGGCTATAATATGAACATCACTAGTGGCCTTTTTTTTTTTTTTTTTTATTGGAAGGGAAGCCTAAAGCCCAAACAGGAGGACAATGTTGAGAGAACAGCAGATAAATGAGACCTTAGCCCTGATGACATGACAAAGCACTCTTCAAGCCACTTCTATCTATGTACTTGCCAATTATACAAGCCAAAACATCTCTTCGGGTTTTTTTGTTTTTTTGAGATGGGATCTCGCTCTGTCACCCACACTGAAGTGCAGTGGCCCAATCATAGCTCACTGCAGCCTTGAACTCCGCCCCTCATGCAATCCTCCCATGTCCACCTCCCAGAACTGCTGGGATTACAGGTGTGAGATATCTTTCATTTTTAAATCCCATTTGCAGGCTAACTGATATAAGGAAAATGTGAAGAAACTTCCTGAGAAATAGAGAATCAGGAAGTATAATGCAGAAAAGCCAAGAAATTTAGATCATTTTATGACTACAGAAGCCAGTGTGTGTGTGTGTGTATATATATATATGTGTATATATATATATACACACACACATACATACACACACACACATATATATACACACACACACACACACACATATATATATATATTTTTTTTTTTTTTGAGACGGAGTCTCATTCTGTCACCCAGGCTGGAATGCAGTGGTGTGATAGAAGACAGTATATCAGTATATTTCACAACTGATCTAAGGCAGCAGTCCTCAACCTTTTTGGCACCAGGGACTGGTTTTGTGGAAGACAATTTTTCCATGGGACAGGAGTTGGGTGGGGGATGGTTTCAGGATGAAACTGTTCCACCTCAGATCATCAGGCATTAGATTCTCATAAAGAACATGCAACCAAACCCCTTGCATGTGCAGTTCACAACAAGGCTGGCGCTCCTATAAGAAACTAATGCCGCCACTGATCTGCCAGGAAGTGGACCTCAGGCGGTAATGCTTGCTTTCCTGCTGCTCGCCTCCTGCTATGCTGCCCAGTTCCTAACACCAAACAAGCCAAGGACCCATACCTGTCTGCAGCCTGGGGGTTGGGAACTCCTGGGTCTAAGGAAACCAAGGACGACAGAGGAAATATCATTGGATGTGGTGATTGAGAGGTCACAGACAACTTATAAAACAGTAGTTTCAGTGGTGAAATGGTAAAGGCAGTCCGAGTGCAAAGGATAGAAACTCTACAATGTACCAAACACTTGGATGGACATTTAACATGTGTTAATTTCTTCAACTACCACCCTGTGAGATAAGTATAACATATTTTATAGATACAGAATGAAATCTGAATAGTAACATACCCACAGTCACACAGCTACTAAAGTGGTTTTAAAAGACTTCAAAAACCAAGATCAAAAGTTCTATCTTGCTCAAAAGTCAATGTTCTTCCTACTATAACAGCTTCCTGGGATGAAAGAATGAGTCTTTAAAGAAAAGAACAGAAATAGAGTGGCATAGCAGACTCAAGCTTTAGAATGTCCTCCTAGAGTTGAACAGCATACACACTTATATGGCAGAAGATACAAGCATCTATGTAGACTAGAGAGGGAGAGGCTGAAGAAGGTGGATAGGAAATGAAAATGGACAGTTTCTAGAGAAAGAAAGATGGGAAAGGGTAATCATGGACACATTTGGAGGGAGGGGGTTGCTTTCGAAAAGAAGGAAGGTCATTTCTTCCTCTGAAATATATGTAAATAAAGAGATGACATTGACATGAAAAAAGTGAAGTGGAAGTATACCTGAGATGGTTGAGATTTTTCTCAGTAAAGGAAGAGATCAAGTTATTTGCTATAAAAACCTTAGGAAATGAGAAGAAAAGGAACACAACACTAGAGACCCAGCAGAGAGCACCAACTGGCATAAAAACTTACCAATATCCTCATATAGCTGTCTCTGATGTCCCTCAGAATTTCAGGGGTCAAACTGATAAAGCTAGTGAGCCTTATTTAGGATTGGGCACTGGAAAGGTACGTCTACAGAAAGTGAAGCATTCTAGGCCACCAACAGCAGCTTAGTAAAAGCTGATGATCATGGGATCCTGGTTACACAGGGAGGCAAATGAAATCAGCACTAGGGTAATGGATTGGACGAACAAGGAGACAAAGAAGGTTCATAAAGAGAAAGTGAGAGAGAAAGGAAAAAATACCAAATTCCATTAAGAGTGGAAGAGTGAGAGGGCTGGTTTGTTTGTTTGGAGACAGGGTCTGGCTGTCACCCAGACTGGAGTGCAATGGCATGATCTTGGCTCACTGCAATCTCCACATCTCGGGCTCGAACAATCCTCCTGCCTCAGCCTCCCAAGTAGCTGGAATCACAGGCATGCACCACCACGCCTGACTTTTTTTGTTTTTTTTTTGTACAGACGAGGTTTCACCATGTTGCCTAGGCTGGTCTCAAACTCCTGGACTCATGCGATGCATCCGCTTTGGCCTCTCCCAAAGTGCTGGAATTATAGGCATGAGCCACCACACCCTGCCAAAGTCAAGAGGTTTTAGAGTTTGAGGTCAGATGTTTTTTGATACAGAGCTTCAAATCATTTTGCCAAAAGCAGTAAGCCACTGACTGGGGCTCAGAAACCCTGACTTTGCTACGGTCCCTTCAAACTGTATGCAGAGAATTCAGAGACAACCAGCTCTAAAAACACACAGGCTCTGGTTCTAGAAAAGTGAAGGCTAGCAACGAATCAACTAGCTCATATAAGAATAAAACATAAAAATATTCCTCCTTCTTTTAAGCTGAACAATTCTATCTCTAAAATTTAAAAATGCATTAATAGGTCAAAAGTCCACAGCAAAGGGAAAAACAGATTATGTGTTATGAGACAGAATGAAAAGTAAACAAATCTGTCAGGCTATTTATAACCCACACGTTAAAAACTTTTAGCATACAATTCTAATACAGCAGGCATAGTTTGTGCTTATAACTTTGGAGAACAACTAGCATAACTTCCAGAAAACGATGTTGCTCAATTTAATGTTAATAAAAAGGTCCACCCATTAGCAATCCCAAAGAGCAAGCTATCATTTATATTTTTAATCTCACTTCTACAATTTTGGGGCTCTTGACACATTATCCAACCCTTGCATCCAGGGAAAGATGGAAAAATTAGCCATGGCAACTTCCTCCGCTACCGCTTTGATCCCACATTTTGCACTTCCAACTCTGGCAAGGTACCATGTTATTTAGGACAGTTTTTTACACTAGTAATTCTGACTACCCTTGCTCCACAAATAAAGGAGGGAGCTGAGACTGACAAGTCTAAATTATATGGAAAATATCAAGTACTCCTAAGGAGTGTTAAGCAGTAACAACAATCGAGAATACAAGCAATTTAAGAAGTTTTGAACTTAAAAAGCTTTTCTCCATTTTAGTCCTGTCTAAATAGAAACAAAGGGCTTGTACAACATGGAATTCTAAAACGTCAGTGGGCAATTTAAGCTAACACTGAATAAAAGAATAAATCACTTATCCTTGCTTGTACCATTAAGTGATGTCTTACATGTACTGCATAAGGTCTTCTTTTTTAAAACGAATATAACACTGCCCAATTCTTTCACTAGATCTAGAAAGCTCACGCCCCCACCTCAAAGGTTCAGAGGCCAAAGATTTCCTACAGCCGAAAAAAATGAATGATTTAGATGAACAATCATTTGCCAACACAGGCACCATTCCTCTACTCCGAGGGTCAAGGAGTCAGACTCCGACCTAAACCATCCAAGGCTCCTGGGGACTTGATTCTCTCATTAAAGTGAACAAAATTCACTGGCCTTTGGATAACAGCCCTTTCTTTGTAACTCCACATGCCGGGCTATCGGGTATTTTCCCAGGCAGAGAGTTTAAAACTTTTAGAGGAAGCAAGAGGGTCGAAACGAGGAAGACGGGGAAGCGACTAAAATGGGAGGGGCGGACGACCCACCCACCTAACGCGAACGGGGCACCGCTTGCAGAGGCGAAGCTCCAGCAACAGCCAGGAAAGGTGGAGGACTGCGGGCGTCGCGACCCCCTTCCACTGCGTGAGAATGGAGGACCTGCAAAGCCAGGGGCCAACTGGAGGCCTGAATGGGAGGCGGGGAGGGGAGAGGGTGGGACGCGGAGAGAAGAGAGCCACGGAGTCGGGCCGAGCACCGTAGGGTCCCGAGCAGCGGCGGGGCAAAGCCGAGGAAGCTTTGCCGGGGGAGGAGACGTCAATGCCTGCAGCCTCACTCACCTGCCAGACGCTCGCCCAGTGGCCAGAAGTACGAGCGCCGCCTGGGCTTTTCGTCTCCTGCCGGACGCAGCTCCTGCTGCCGCCGGTGCTCCAGGACCGGAGAGTTGAGGGTGGTACAGAAACGGGCAAAGCAGCGACCGGACCCGAGCCCAGGGAGGCGTACATAGGGGGCGCTGGGGCCCGAGAAGGCAACTGCGTGCTTCACCTTCCTCACCAACAGCCAACAACGGTTCCCGGGAACAGCATCGAGCCAACCTCGGTCCGCTGCTCCCGGACCTTAGCCCGCAGGTCCCCCCCAGCAGCGGCCAGGCTTCCGGCGGCCACACCCCGCCCCCTTGCTACTTGCCCTCCGCCATCTTGTGGGAGGTGGGAAGAATACACTGCGCATGCGTGAGAGGTGGTGCTGGCTTCCCACAGTCGAGGGACTAGAGCCTGTTATGCGCAGGCGCAATGGGTGCTGCGCTCCGCTTGCGGGGCACTGCTTGGCAATTCTGTCCCGTGAGCCATTGCTGCCTAGGCAGCTAAGTCTCAGTTGCCGTACCTACTGTCCTTCTCTGAATTGTGCTGCAGCCCAGTTAATAGGTCCTTCTGCACACACTAGTCCGTTATTATTCTGCAAACATCTGTCGAATGCTCACCATTTGCTACTCCCCGTACTAGACGCTGATGATGGAAAGATGAATAAAACTCCGTCCCAGCCCCACAGGGGCTCATAAGATAGCGGAGAAACAGAGATGAACAAGTTATTATTTTGTAGCTGCGACCTCTGCTTCCCTACCACCTCTCACTACCACCCTGTAGTTTTAATTTTAAAACACCTCTTCCGGGAAATCCTTGTTTGTCTCACACGGTGTGGTAAGTTATTTACCTTACATTACCTCTTCAGTTTCATTTCACTCAACATTAATTAAACAGTATCATTTGGGTTTCCGATATATACTAGATACTGTTTCAGGCTCTAGATTTACAGCAATAAGAAATACAATAAACTCATGGAACTTACATTCTAGTGTGAAAGAATAGACAATAAAAGACAGTAAACAAAAGAATGTTTGATGGTGATAAGGAATAGAAAGAGAGCAAACCACACAGAAAGATGATGGACAGAGAGGCGGTGATTACTGATCTTTCTCCAGAGGTGACGTTTAATCTGAACCCTAACTTACCACAGGGGCCCAGGAGCCATCGGAAGACCTGAGGCAAAAGCTTTCAGCAGAGGGAACCACAGAACAGAGCCTGAGGTGGTAGCAAGTCTGATATGAAAGAGGGACAGAAAGAATAGGTGGGATGGACAGTGGGAAGGGGAGGTGGTCGGGGGAGTAAGAGGCCAAATCAGGTAGGGCCTCCCGGTCTTGGTAAGAAGTTGGATTTTATTCAAAATGGCCCTTGAATGTTGTTGACGCTGCCTCCCCTAGCCCCCACTACTCCTCTTCAAACACTTCTAGCTCCTGACTGCCTTGCTGCTTTGTATATGCCCCCTTGACTACCTGGAAGACCCTTCCTCTTGTTCTTTAAATGTCTAACTTGTTATCTTTCAAGTTTCAGTTTAAATGTCACCTCAGAAAGGCCATCCTTCCTAGAATAATAAATTTTCCCCTGCCTTCCTTATTATTCTCAATCATTGCACCTTATCATCTTTTCCATGGTACTCAATATGTTTTTAAATGGTCTATTTATTGTTTCTTCACTGCCTCCACACTAAACAGCGGACTCCATAAGAAAGGGAAGACATTTTGTTCACCAATGAACACACAGTGCCAAGCACCATGCCTGGCATGGGTGGTCTGTTGCTCAGTGTCTTTTGATTTGATAAGTGTGGAAGTTTGTCAGAGTCTAACTAGTTGGTGGTGTACTATATTGGTTTCACTTGGTTTTTAAAATTAAATGCAAGTCACTTCTTATTTATATGTATCCTCAACTAATTTATAAATAGGAACCTTGGAGAGAGCAAATGGGATGGAGAAGGGTGGGTGATGGTGGGGCAGTGGGCAGGGTTTATATTACGTATGTTTGTAGTATGGGGAGAAGGAAGGCTTCAAGTTAATGGAATCCCTATTGTATGTGCTGTGAACTATGTTAGATATGAAATCCTCACCACAACCTGCTAGATAATTATCCTCACTATTATACATGGGCAAATTCAGAGAGATTAAGTCCCTTGCCCAAGGTCTCACATTAAGGGATAGTGCTGACCATAAAGTCTATGCCCTTCCCTTCTAAAGAAATTGGATTTGGAGACAGGCTTATTTGGTGATTTGATTCTGTGTCATTAGCAGGCTTTCATTAGAGATTTCAGTTACCCCCAGTTAAGAGTCCCAGTCATATTACTATCCCTGTATAGGACCTCAAAGGGCCTGACCGGAAACTATTGTCATTCTTTTCTTTTGAACTAGAGCAGAGCTCATTTTAGCATTTTCCTTTTAATTTTTTTTTAATTCTGTATTTATTTTTATTAATAACGTACATACATTTTCATTAAAGGAAAAGAAGAAATACCATCTAAATGGATACATAGTCTAAATGCTAGCTGCATCCATTGGTTAGGCTTCTCACTGTGCCTAGATGGGACTAGCTCTCCCATCTAGGACCCAGGTGATACCTTAGACCCCCAAAGACCCCTCTGGAAAAGAGTTATAGGCTCACTGCAACAACCTCTTCTTCCATTGACTTATCAGAATTACACACCATCATTTCCCCTCGAAATGGGATAGCTGCCTCGGGATGGCTGGGGAGACCTGCCAGGAAGGATGGGGCTGGCATCTTATTTGTGGGGGCCATTTAGTCCTTACACGAGAGAAGAGATTCACTGAACTCATAACATATGCTCATCAACCAAACCCTATCAGTCCATGTGCAAATCAAGTAGTAGGTAGGAATATATACTTGAAAACACTTCCCCACCTTCTACCTCACTACAATGTAATCCTTGGAATAAATCCTAGAAACAAGACAAAGTCTTCAGTTTCTATGGTATTTGCTTCTCTTATGGTTACCATCTGTTAGAGACTGAATTGTGCTACTCCAAAAAAAGGTATGTTGAAGTTCTAACTTTCAGTACCAAAGAATGTACCCTTATTTTGAAATAAAGTTATTGCAGGTATAATTAAGATAAAATGAGGTCATACTGCAATAGAGTAGGATAACCGACCATGACTACTGTCCCTTTAAGAAGGTGACCATGTGAAGACAGAGACAGAATGTGAGGATGCCAGATGAGGAGAAAGACAAATCGGAGTTATGCAGCTACAAGCCAAGGAATGCCAAAGACTGCCAGCAAACCATCAGAAGCTAGGAAGAGGCATGCATGGACTTTCCTACAGGTTTTCAAGGGAACATGGCCCTGTGGACACCTTGACTTTGGATTTATAACTTTCAGAACTCTAAGTCATTAAATATCTGTTGTTTTAAGCCACCCAATCTGTGGTACTTTGTTATAACAGCTCTATGAAATTAATACACCATTTTATCTGGCAGGGCCTGAAATAGAGGAAAGTGATGTGCGCAGGCAGTGAGAAGGCTTGAGCTACTGCCCCAGTTTGGCAGCAAGCCAGCTGCACAACCTCAAGCCAGTCACTGAACAACAGTTTCCTCATCTGTACAAACAGGAATAATGATAGCCACCCTGCCTACTTCAAAGATCTGCAGTAGTAACTAACAAGTATTCCTCCAGTGATGCTGTGACCAAGGTCTGACAGATACTAAGAAACAATTATGTAAAGACAGGGTTCCTGCCACAGGAAATTTTACAGTCTGGCTGAGAAAACTAGACACTTTCCTGTGATAAGATAACTAGTATGGGCCAAGTGCCAAGTGCGTGGTTTGGATGTTATTCACTATTGATGCTGAAAAAGGGAAGGATCCTGTGGACTGGGGTGGAGAGGGAGACTCCATGAAGGGCCTTAGCAGAAAAGGAATTTATTAGAAGGATATTTGACACCTACAGGATCTTCAGGAGCAGCATGCGACATTATGCCCGGAACTGGTCCCAAGAAGCCATCACTGTAGCCACTGCTGGATGCAAATACCAAAACTGAGACTGCCAATACCACTTGACCCAGAGTGGATGATACCTCTGCTGCCTCTGGAAAATAGATACAGTTACTATCACTGCCACTACTCTCAACAAAATGGAGAGTCACTTCATATTCACTACATTAGCTTTCAACCTCAAGCCTAGAATGGGGACAAATCATGGGTATAACCTAGTCACACATTAACACTCTAGCTACATACTGTCCAACAGAAATATAATACAAGCCACATACATAATTTTAAGTTTTCTAGTAGCCACATAAGAAAGGTTTAAAAAAAAAAAAAAAAAAAAAAAAAAAAAAAACACAGCCTCTAATCCCAGCACTTTGGAAGGCCGAGGAGATGGGAAGATTGCTTCAGACCAGGAATTTGAGACCGGCCTGGGTAACATAGTAAGACACTGTCTCTACAAAAAAATATTAGTTGGGAATGGTGGTACATGCCTGTAGTCCTAGTTACTCTGGAAGGCGAGGCAGGAGGGTCGCTTGAGCCCAGGAGTTCCGGGCTGCAGTGAGCTATGATTGTGACACTGCATTCCAACCTGGGTGACACGGGGAGACCTTGACTCTAAAGCCAAACAAAAACTAGGTGAAACCAATTTTAATAATATATTTTGTTTAACCCAATATATCCAAAATTTTTCAACATGTTGCACTAACCATATGTCAAGTGCTCAGTAGCCACATGTGGCCAGAGGCTACCATAGTTGATAGCACAGCACTAATCGATAGGAATGCCAGGAAAATGAGCATATGAACTTTTAATTTCCGTAGTGAGAGGGGACTTCTGCTTCATGAGGAGGGCAATATCCTAAACAGAAAGATAATTCAGACATAGTCTTACAAATGGAAAATAAAGTTGAAGGAAAACCAAGACTGGATTTTAGAGAATGGAAAATGGTAAACTAAGGACATTTAATTTCATCATGTAGTGACTGAGGGCCACTGAAGGTTTGTGAAATGGGGAAGTATTTTGAAAATTTAATAAAAGTACCATGCAGGGGTAGATGATAAATTTAAAAAGCCCTTGAAGTTAGAATTTCTGGGCTTAGTTATGTTTTTTATCTGTGCAGCTTTGTACAAGTAGCCTCTCTGGAATTTTCTTCTCATCTTCAGATGTGGTGCTTATAATATCTGTCTCAGGCTTGTTGTGTTGTGAGGATTAAATGAAATGGTGCATATGAAAATGACCAGCACCTGGTGCATTATTTAGGGTTCTCCAAAGAAACAGAACAACTAGAATATATATGTAAAATATATATATATGAGATTTATTATAAAAATTGGCTCCTGTGGTTATAGAAGCCAAGAAATCCCACAATCTGCCATCTGTAAGCTGGAGAACCAGGAAAGTCAGTGGTGTAATTCAGTCTGAGTCTGAAGGCCTGATAATCAGGGTGCTGACAGTATGAATGCCGGTCTGAGTCTGAAAGCTCAAAAAACCAGGAGAGTTAATGTCCAAGACAGGAGAAGATGCTCACCCACATTGGTGAGGAAGATCTTCTTTATTCAGTCTATGAATTCAAATGCTAATCTCCTTCTGAGACACCCTCACAGACACACCCATACATAATATTTTATCTCTTATTTGGGCATCCCTTAGCCCAGTCAAGTTGACACATAAAATTAGCCGTCACACCTGGCAAG
The DNA here is from genome assembly GCF_000951045.1 of Mandrillus leucophaeus. Classification (NCBI taxonomy): domain Eukaryota; kingdom Metazoa; phylum Chordata; class Mammalia; order Primates; family Cercopithecidae; genus Mandrillus; species Mandrillus leucophaeus. Next base: position 210,790 of record NW_012108031.1, on the reverse strand, counting down.
CACTCAATAAATGATACTTAAATCTGAATGAATCTGAGTATCTGGTTAGAGGTCTAGATAAATAGTAAGGAGGTTGGATTATTTCCTAAAAGTCAAGAGGAACTCTAGGGTAAAAACCCAGAAAATATGTATTTTAGATATTTTGATTCTGTCTCAGCGTGAACTAGTTAAAATGTGTACTTGTTTTTTGCCTAGGCCATGTCTTCCTTGAAGCCCTTACTGGTCATCCCTGGCCAGAGGTCATCTCTCCTTCCATGGCTTATTGTTCTCCTTTAGGTAGTATTACATGGCTGTGTGTTGGCCTCATGTCTTGTCTTCTTTACTGTAATAGATACATACATGAAGGCATAGGCCATATCTTATTCATATTTGTATTTATCTCCTACAATTTCTTGAAAGTGTCCAAACAAACAGAAGCTGATGAGTACCATGAGTATTCATTATATTATTCTTACTACTTTTGTGTATGCTTGGAATTTTTCATAATGAAAAGTACTTTTAAAAAGACATCTAAGAAACTTCTGCTGCTAGATGGTGGGGGGGAGGCTAAGAACCAGTGTTTACTTCCTTCTCCTCTGGATATTCCACTAAAATGTCAGTAGCAGGACTTAATTTTTGGTGAAACTAATGAATGTTAAGCTTCAAGGCTCTTCACTTGCATGGGCGCTTGCATGGGTCCTGGAAAATGCCTTAGCAATACGTTCATAAGTTTTTGTAAAATCTGCAAAAGTAGTATCTCTTAATCACAATTGGTTAAGGGCATTATCTCTTTCCACTTTGACTTACTGTCTGTCACAATTCTGTTTTGTCAGGTGGTATTAGAGTAGCTCTAATAACTTTGGGTTCCAGCTAAGGGGAAGTTGAGTTTAAGATACATTTAAAAAAATTTGGTCAGAGGATATTTATGTGATTCATAGTTATGTCTGTGTCTAGTATCTTATTGATAGCTATCCTAGTGGAGGAATAGCTTCCAGGAGTACCTATAGTCCAGTGCCTGACTCTGTCTGCATTCTAACACAATGTGGGGAGGACCAGAGTTTGTGTTGCAATATGAACATGTTCTGTGGCACCTGAACCCAAAGTATGTATAGAGCCAGAAGTTAGTCTATAGAAAATTCTTCCCAACTTTATAGCACATATGGAAAAGAAATGTGTAGATATCACAGAAAAAGAAAAGACATGATAGAATTTTTCCCAAATGAGACGACAATCTTAAGAAATCACAAGCCATTACTAATAACAAGTTGTCAAGCTGGAAAAAACCTAAACTATCAATAATAAAAAAATTTTGATTAACCATGTTAGAAGAAAGACTGAATTATATTTCTATTCAATCTATTGAATTATAATTAAACAAAATCACCAATTAAAGAGCATCTAGACAAAAAATATAGGACAAAACTACAGAGGTATGTCAGGCAGTAAAATAATGCACTTGTGTTGTTTTTCCAGGTTTTGTGATGCTTGTGGATTTTGTGTCAGTGTTCTAGATTTATTTTCTCATTCTAAAGAAATATTTACTTTCTCACCTAAATTTACATTCAAACATTGTATTATTTTCAAATTCAATGTCTTATCATGGACCTCTGCAATTACGGTTAAAGACATCAACATCCCTCTCTCAGTAATTGGTAGAACTACTAGGCAGAAAATCAGCAACAACAGAATTAGTCAATAGGATCTAACAGACATTAATACAACACTCAGTAGAATGCACTTTTTTTTTTGAAGCATCCATGACACACCACATCTTTGGCCAGAAAACAAACTATGCAGAGTATGTCCTCTGAGCATAATGAAATTGAATTAGTCCTCAGGAGAATCTCTATACACTTGAAAATTAAACGACACCTTCTTCCTCTCCCTCTCCCTCTCCCTCTCCCCCTCCCCCTCCCCCTCTCCCCCTCTTCCTCCTCCTCCTCCTCCACTGCTACTGCTGCTGCTGCTGCTGCTGCTGCTGCTGCCTCTTCTTCTTCTTCTTCTTCTTCGTCGTCGTCATCGTCGTCTCGAACTCCTGACCTCAGGTGATCTGCCCACCTTGGCCTCCCAAAGTGCTGGGATTACAGGCATGAGCCACCGCGCCTGGATTAAATGACACAATTCTAAATAATACCTCAGCAAAGAGGAAGTCTCAAAGGAAAGTTTTAAAAAATATACCGAACTGAATGGAAATGTAAATACAACATATTAAAATTGGTGGAATGAAGCTAAGGTGGTGCTGAAAGGGAAATTCATAACACTAAATGATTACATTCAAAAAAATAAAATGATTACCTTAGAAAAGATCCCAAATTGATCACCTAAGTTTCTACCTCAAGGAAAACGAAGAGCAAAATAAACCCAAAACAAGCAGAAGGAAGGAAATAATAAAGATAAAAGCAGAAATCAATAAAATTGAAAAGGATAACAATAGGGAAATCAATGGAACAGGAAGCTGGTTGGTAAATCTCTAGCAAGCCTGACAAAATCAAAAGAGAGGGGACACAAATTTCCAATATCAGTTATGAAACAGAATATAATTATAATTCTTGCCGGTATTAGAAGAATAAAAGGGAATGCCATGGACGAGTGTACACTTACAAATTAAACAACTTTAGAAGAAATCCTCAACTTTAGAAGAAATGGACCAATTCTTGAAAAGCATAAATGACCGAAGCTCAAACAAGCTGAAACAGAATAGTTCTATAACCATGAAATAAATTGAACTGCCACTAAAATGCTCTGAAAAAAGAAATCTCCAAACCCAGATGGCTTCACTGGAGAACTCTACCAAACATTCTGAGAAGAATTAGCTCTGATTTTAAACATTCTATTCTAGAGAATAGAAGAAGAGGGAATACTTCTCTACTCACTTTATGAGGCCAGTATTACTTTGATACCCAAACTGGACAAACACAGTAGAATAAAAGGAAATTACAGACCAATATTTCTCAAAAACTTAGACACCGAAATCCTCAAGAAAACATTGTTCTTTCTTGGAATCCATGGGGAATTGGTTTCAAGATCTGGAGAATACCAAATTCCACAGATACTTAAGTTTCCTCTATAAAATGGCACAGTGTTTGCATATAATCTAGGCGTATCCTCCTGTATATGTTAAATCACCTCTAGATTACTTTATAGACATGCTCTGCTTAATGACAGGAATACATTCTGAGAAACGCGTTTGGTGATTTTGTTATTGTGCAAACATCATAGCATGTACTTACACAAGCCTCGATGGCATAGCCTAGGACACACATAGGCTATATGATCTAGCTTATTGCTCCTAAGCTACAAACTTATACAACATCTTACTGCATTGAATACCATAGGCAATTGTAACACAATGGTAGGTATGTATATATTTAAACATAGAAAAGTTACAGCAAAAATATAGAATTATAATTTTATGAGATCATCATTGTGTATGTGGTCTGTTATGGACTAAAATGTTGCTGTGTACTTTGTGATTGTAATACCTAATATGGGGTAAATGCTATGTAAATAGTTGTTATACCATATTGGTTTTTATTTTTATTTTCATTGTTATAGTGTTATTTTATTGTTATTTTTCTAAATATTTTTGATCTGCAGTTGGTTGAATTTATGGATGGAGAACCCACAGATATGGAGGATTTTGACTGTACTAGCAAATCAAACCCAATAATGTATTTTTAAAAAATATGACATGGCAAATAGGATTTATCCCAGGTATGCATGGCTAGTTCAGTATTAAAAAATCAATCAATGTGATCTACATTATCTACATATCAACAGGCTACAGAAGAAAATTCATATGTAATCACATCGTTTGATACAGAGAAAGCATTTGACAAAATGCAACACCCATTCATGATAAAACCTCGGTCTGTTCCCTGCCCAATAACTGCATAAATGGGAATAAATTTGTGACTATTGGGAATTAAGAATGTTCCATCAGTTGAGCGATTTGGCAAGTGTCTGGAAGACAGGAAATGATGGATGAACCAAGGTGGAGGACACACTCCAATCCAGGACATAAACTGCCTTATGGAGAGGCCCACGTGACTTGGAATTGAGGGAGGCCTCTGCCCAAAAGCTAGTGAGGAACTGAGGTTCTTAGTCCAACAGTACATGGGGAACTCCCTGCCATCAATCATGTGAGAGAGCTTGGAAGTGACTCTCTCAGTCAAGGCAGCCTTGGCTGAAAGCTTTATGAGAGACCTTGAAGCAGGGGCACCTAAGTAAACCATGCTCAAATCCCTGACCAACAGAAACTTTGAAAAAAAAAAATACTTCTTGTTATAAGCTGCTAAATCTTGGCATAATTTGGAAGGCAGATATGAGAAGGTGTGAATTCCATTTCCAACACTAATTGAATTGGTAATAGAGCAAGCTTGAAAATCTTTAATTATGACATCAATTATACATGTTTCTTCTTTTTTTGTTTCTCTTGTGCCTGTGTCAACATTTCACTCCTGATACACTAAACTTCCCTTCTTTTAAGCTCCACCTATTTCTTAAAACTTTGCAATTAAAGTGGCTAAATGCAATGATCAACCAGAGACACTGTGCTTTTCTGTCTAATGACAAAAAAAAGGAAAATCTTCCATCTGGGTAGAAATTGATAATTAGCCATATCCAATTCCCGGACATCTGGTTTTTAAATGAAACTGAGCATAGCAATGTCTGTTCCCTCGGCATTATTTTACTGAAAGTGCTATGTATTCTTCTAGTACTTAAAGGGACAATACCAATGTAACTTGAATATCAAGTTATGAAACATTTGTCTCAATTGTTTTTCATACTACCAAAATGTTAGCTATTTATCGTAGAAAATTTGGAAACTTCAGAAAATCACAAGAAGAAAGAAAAAAATCTCACCATTCACAATAAAATTGTCACCATTTTGGTGGTTCTTTTTCAGATTTACTTTAAAATGAAAGGAGTTTCAGAATAACAATATTGCCCTCGACAATAGATCCTCATTTTTAAAAAAGCATATTTTAATGAATAAAATTTAACAAAGAAAACCGAATCATTTATTTCACTGAAATTCACATCAATATCTTGACACAGTTTATGGTTTGGCTGATGACATTGATAAGCAACCCTAACAAGCAGTCTGAGTAGCTCAGGGGACCATCCTATAAGACCAAAGCAGCCCCAGCAGCACGTTGAGAGCAGTGGGGTTCAAGAGAAACAACATATGCTTGCATCCGCTCTCCCTTCATGCTGCTACTGCTCCCCCATCATTTGGGGTTGGGGAGGGATCCAGAGACTTGCACCAAGATCTTTAGTGGACTGGAGCCAGCTTAAAGAACCGAGAGAAAGTCAGTTTAGAGATTTTATGAGTTGGCAGTTACACACAGCTATTATTAAAAATTAAATAATATAAAATTGCAATTCAATAAATTATATTGAAAACAAAGGTAATAAACACTCAGAACTCATCACTTTCAAATCATTTTCCCACATTTAACCATTTCCTATGCTCCTGATGCCATTCCGTCTGTTGTATCTGAATGGTGGAAATACTGTACAATGTTCTAGGCACATCTGTTCAAAACACTGAGTTCAACGATGTCACATTGGTAGTTAGAAATTGACCGGAGTGAGAGCATTTACACCAGAGAACTCAAGACATGCTCAAAATCTGGGCTTGACTTACTGTTTTGTTGTTAGTCTAGCGATGGAGAAAATGTGAATGTTGTACATTAAAGTTAAAAGCATGTCACGTCTATTGCTCTTGCTTTGTGAATAGCACAAAGATTGAGGAAATATTATTCCAGTATTTAAATACCATTATCAAATTCTCCCGAGTCACTCACATTATTGACAAATAAAGTTCTAACACATAGCTTTGTTGTTTCACTTTCATCTTACTCATTAATGACAAAGAAAATATCAGCCAGGATTCTTGTCAAAACTACACTTGTTTGTTATTTATAATGATATGTTGGCTACAGATACAAAAGTTCAGCAAAAATCAGTGAAACATTCATGAGCAAAAATCATAGGAATTATTGGCTATATGAAATTCACATTAAAGAATATTTTCTGTTTTGCTAATATTTATACACTCTGTGCTATATACTCTTTTTTCTTTTCTTTTCGTTTTTCTTTTTTTTTTTTTTTTGAGATGGAGTCTTGCTCTGTTGCCCAGGCTGGAGTACAATGGCATGATCTTGGCTCACTGCAACCTCTGCCTCCGGGTGCAAGTGATTCTCCTGTCTCAGCCTCCTGAGTAGCTGGGATTACAGGCATGCGCCACCATGCCCGGCTAATTTTTGTAATTTTTTTTTTTTTTTTTTTTTAGTAGAGATGGGTTTTCATCATGTTCCCTAGGCTGGTCTTGAACTCCTGACCTCAAGTGATCCACCGGCCTCAGCCTCTCAAAGTGCTGGGAATTACAGGCATGAGCCACTGCGCCCAGCCTGTGCTGTATACTCTTCATATCAGTAAAATTTAAAAGAAACTTTAGTGTTTTGTTTTTGTGTGTGTGTGTGTGTGTGTGTGTGTGTGTGTTTCAGAGAGCTGGTTATTAATCATTTACTGGTGTACTACTGATTAGAAGCAAATGCATCCTTTTGCCCTGCTCGATTTAGCCACTAGCTAATCCCTTTCAGCAAGGTTTCAGCTGTTGAATAAATAGGAAAAGTAAATGAGAGAAAAATAAGAGCTTCAGGAAATAGGCAGAAGAGGGAGGAAGAAGATAAAAGAAAGACAGGAAGGAAAAGGAAGATAAAGTTCTCCCTGACTTGCTTGTGTACATCTTTCTTTCTCTCTATCTTTCACCAGCAGTCAGCAGCTGTCTTTGAGAAAGGAGACAAACCATTGCACAACCCTTTAGGAGTCCTGGAACCACAAATATGTCAGGGATTAGCTGGTAAACCCACTCATAAGAGAGCTAAGAAGCCAGCAGTTTTCACCAACAATGACCACTGTGATCTGGGTCAGAGGTTTTTGGTTTTGTTTTTGTTTTTTAAAATTGAGTTGTAATTTATATACAGCAAAATTCACCATTTTAAAGTATAGTTTAATAAGCTTTGACGAATGCAGACAGTCATGTAACCACCACCACAATCAAGATATAGAACATTTTTGTCATACCCAAAGGTTCACTCGAGCCTATTCGTGGTCAACCCCCTCCCCATTTCCAGCTGCTGGCAACCACTGATTACTTCTCTGTCCCTCTCATTTTGTTTTTTTGCAGACTGTCCTATACCTTATGAGTCCAGCTTCTTTCACTTAGCATAATGTATTGGAGATTCCCCCGTGTTGTTGCATGTTTCAGTATTTCCTGTCTTTTTACGGCATTATATGGATGTACCATCATTTGTTACCCATTCAGTGGTTGAAAAACATTTGGGTGTTTTCAGTTTGGGGTGATTATTAATAAATTCATTATAAATATTTGTGTACAGTTTTTTGAGTGGACGTATATCTTCATTTCTCTTGAGTAAATACCTAGGAATGGGATTTTTGGGTCATATGGTAAGTGTATGTTTAACTTTATAAGAAACTGCCAATCACATATATTAAATGATGAGCATCTTTTCATGTGCATATTTGCCATCTATGTATTTAATTTGTTGAAGTGTCTGTTCAAATTTTTGCCTATTTCTAAATGGGATTTTAAAAACCTACTGAGTTGAGAGAGCTCTTTATGTATTTTGGAAATATGTCTTTTAATGAATATGTATTTTATAAATATTTTCTCACAGTCTGTAGCTTATATTTTTAACAGTGTCTTTTCAATAGCCGAAGTTTTAAGTTTTAATGAAGTCCAAGTTATCAGTTTTTTTTCTTTTGTGGATCATGTTATAGGTGTGTCTAATGAATCTTTGCCTAACCCAAGGTCACAAAATTTTTCTCCTATGACTTTTTCTAAACATGTTATAGGTTGTACATTTAGGTTAATGATCTATTTTTACCTTAATTTTTGTATATGGTACAAGATAAGGATCAAGATTCTCTCTTTTTTAGTATATAGATGTCCAGTTGTTCCATAATCATTTGTGATTATCATTTAAGACTCTTCTTGCTTCATTGAATTGACTTTGCACCTTTGTTGAAAACCAATTAACCGTATGTATGTATATGGGTTGTGTCAGAATTTTTAAAACAGACTTCTATGCCAGGGGCTCCCAACTACTTTTCTAGGGAGGAAAACTATTATCTCAGGGAGCCAGACACTGTTCTCACCAGTTCCGAGAGATGAGTAAATTCCTAAAGTAGGAAGCTTTGAGGGAGGCTCAAGCATAAGCTTGCTTTACCTTGAACTGAAAGAGACAGGTTATTGTCTGACTACTAGCTACCAGGCTCATGGTACTCCTCATGTGCCTGAAATTAGGCAATCCTGAATATGAGGAGACTTTCCTTTTTTTTTTTTCCCCCCGCAAGAAAGCAACTAAAAAAATGGTAGGCCAACTTGAAAATAATATACACTTCTAAGGATATAGCCAAAACAGTCAAATGTCTTTTTCTAAAAACTGTTATAATTAACTATTATTTATGAAAATCCCATATCATATAAAATTACATGTGCATTTAAGAATGTTCTAGAGTTTTTCTCTCTCACATATGACCTGGTTTTACGTAAGTTCCTTGCATGTATCTTCGGCATTATAATCTTTGCCAACACTAGAACCACTGCTGGTGTCATCTAACCCCGGTTTTTTCCAAGCACATCAGCTTTGTTTCATTCAATCTGTTATTTGAAATACAGCACTTTTTGAATCCCAGCATGAAGCTGTCTTCAGCAATTTTGTCATAAGCCACAAGTACCTATTTGCATAACATTAAGGGAGTTGGCATTTTTATTCATTTTGAACCCATGCTTTTATGATTTCTACCTCATAATTATTTATAGAGTTTTTTTAAAAACAAACATACTTAGAAATTGTATTGTGCCTCTTCCAGTCTCCCCATCAAGGAGGATGGGAGAAGAGAAAAGAGGAAGGGAAGGCACTAAAACCCCTAAAACCCAAAGTGCAGGGATGGTGCAAAAGATAAATAGGAAGGCCGGATTGATAAGAGGGTTGGGTCAACTCCCAGGTATGCCTTGTGGGTCAAGAGAGTGGGCAGTGAAAGTTGGGTAAAGCACTATTGGCAGCAGGGTGATGGCAGTCTGGGGTCCTAGATGCCAGGGCCCTGGGGTTTCCTCCTTATCTAATGAGGCAGAACTGGATTCAGGATTAAGGGACTCACCAATATCCCCCATTAGTAGAATTGAACTTATATTTTGAGTGCTCACTGGTGAGTCCTGGGCTTTATTTCTGTTCTCTGACTTGAAGACCTTCCAACATCCTTATAAAGTGCAAAGCAGTGAGTGAGTAGTTCTTCATTTATGTCTCCATGGATGGCAACTTAGTGCCTATCTCTGTGTTCCTGAAGAGGGCTGGACAATATCTATCTATCTTTCTTTCTCTTTCTTTCTTTCTTTCTTTCTTTCTTTCTTTCTTTCTTTCTTTCTTTCTTTCTTTCTTTCTTTCTTCCTTCCTTCCTTCCTTCCTTCCTT
>NW_012108031.1:185554-201256 GCF_000951045.1 Mandrillus leucophaeus | reverse complement strand
TTCTTTCTTTTCTTTCTTTCCTTCTCTCTCTTTCTTTCTTTCTTTTTTTGTGGTCTAAGTTTCACTCTGCCTTCCGAGTTCCTTTTCACTTCCTTTTGGAAAATATCTTTTGGCAGTAAAGCTGAGCTCACATGGGTCTCCTAAGTCTCTTCTGCCCTATTTCAAAGTGTGTGTGTGTGTGTGTGTGTGTGTGTGTGTGTGTGTGTGTGTATTTTCAGTGGGCTTAGGAGCAGATATAGCTGTGTATGTTTGCATTTTGGCATCAGTGCTAATTCAGAATTCAATCAGAAGACAGATACCACATTGTAATTTGAACATCAGAAATTGCAATAAAGAACTATTAACTTTAACAAAAGATTAGAGTAAGCGGAGATTGGCTAGTCAAAGGTAAAAATAACTTTAAGGCTGAAAGCAACCTAATGGAGAGCAGCCACAACTCAGGGCTGAGCTTGAGCACCCAAGGAAGAGACTTCTCCATCCTGGGCTGAGGTCCAGATCCAGATCTCATTGGTAGATGGTGCAACCATAGCTCACTGGATGAAGAAGAGGTTTGCTGAGGTCGTCTACTGGTGGGACTACCTGGGAATCCACCCTCTAGATTACCAGGGGAAGCTTCCCATGGGGAGGTGCCATGCCTTGGATCTCATGGCAAAGCTCCCTGAGAGGATTTTTGGGGAGACATTTCTCGGGAAGTGCTGAGCTTAGGGTACTCCATTGCAAAGCAGCCTGAGAAGGTGATAGGGAACAATACCCCTAGGGAGGTACCACTTATTGCTGGCTGCTGGACACTGCCATCCCCTGTGCACTGGAGGAGCTGATGCTGTGTAAACCAGTGTGTACTGCAGGAACTTGCTGACAGGTGCATACCAGAAATAGGACAAGAAATCCCTTCTTCCTCCAGTGCCCTTCTAGCACCCTCTACCGACAAACTTCATGCTAACTGGCAGAAGAGAGATACTGAGTCTAACTCCATTATTGCAGAGCAAGCAGTGAAGGGTGAATTCAGAATGGATAGGTAATAAATTGATAACTGGCACAGCGTCTCATGCCTGAAATGTTTAGGCTTCCTTCTCATTCTCATCTGAAGCCAGTCTGCCTGGAGATGGGGACTTTTTAAGCTCCAAGCTCCATTGTGGGGTACACACTGCAGGAGAGCCCTGCTTCAAGCCACAGGGGAACTGTGTCATGGGACTAGGGACAACAAAGAAAATCCTCCTGCTAAAACCAGGAGAGCAGCAGCAGCATCACTAGATGTTGACCAGGTTTTGGGTGGAAGTTGGATTCTGGTGTGGATTCTGTTGCCATCTGCAGACCAAAGTCTTCTGTGTCTGGGTAGAGGTAGGCAACCACTCTAGTTCTCCTTGTATGTAATGCACTTGGTCAGCCAGATGAACGTTGATGGTTTCACTTTCGAACTACACATATAGCAATTCGCTGCCTATCCTTATCTTTGCCATAATAATCTCTTTCTCTCATGTCTCATGATGCCAAACACTACAAACATGACAGTGGTAGTGAACCAGTGTAAAGCAGACTGTCATGGCCATCCACATAACATCACTCAGCACAGGCGGTGGGGATTAGGAGGCAGGAAGTGGATAAAGGTGGTGTTCCGTGCTCCAGGTGTTCTGTGCCTCTGGCCATGGAAACCAAAGATACTTCCAGGTCTCCACAGAATTTCAAGATGGCTCAGGCTGGCTGCCTCAGGACACTGCTCTCAAGAAACACAGCTCCTGGTTACACTTGAAGGTCTTCCAGACAAAGTTCTGTATTCCTTCAGTGTAGCCAATTCATTCACTGTTGAGGAAAAAGTATTTTTCTGTCCTCAATGTGCCCTACCATCCCCCTACAACCACCCCATTTCCAAAGCGTCCTGGCCTAGTACCCAGTCATAACTTTCCTTCAAGAGCACCTCCCACTTGCTTGAGAATGATGGGTTAGAGGTGATAAAATTATCAGTGATCAAAGAGATTCAATTGCTGCCCTTTTGTCCATCGAAAATAAGCCAAGATCAGCAAGAATGAAGAGTTGCATGAGTCATCAGATGCTGGTGAAAATGACAGAATTTGAAGCTTCAAAGTAATCCATAAGCTCAATCAAGAAAATACTACATTTTGCCGGGAATAATGCCAAAATTTAGATTTTTTGCTGTTATTAAGAAAAAGAGTAGTATTTTAAAATAAAGCACTTGATTGCACCTAGATCTTTGCTTTCTGTGTAAGATTGCACTAAAACGTATCTGCTGTCTGTATTTGAAGAAATAGTTACAACCTCTCTGCAGCCTTGCTGTAGGCGATAGAGACTTCTAGATGAACTTGGAAACCCTAGAGCAGGGGGAACCTTTGACCCTCTTCTCTGGAACCCTGGGAGGAAATCACCCAACAGCGTACTCCTTGCCAAACTGAGTAGAAATGGAAGGTTAAGTAGAGAGAAGGCTGGACAGAGTGCCCACAGCCTGAACATGGAGGAAGCGCACTGGGCTTTGCAACAGGTCCAGCAATAGGCATGACAGGGGCCATCTCGCCTTGGAGCACGGTGACCTATAGCCCAGGCTCTAGGGTGGGAAGCCCAAAAGATCAATGTGAGGTTGAGTCTACAAGCTTCGCTTGAGCCAGAAGGGGCTGACTGGGGGTGGCCACAGTGGGCCTTTATCACATTTAGACAACAGGCTACAAGTTATCAACTGTAAAACCTTCAGCTGCAGCAAGGACACAAGCACCTGGGACACAGCCAGATGAACCCCTATACGCAGACATATCCTGAGGGGAAAGAGAAGACGAGACTCCTTGAGAGTGGATAGCAGCTCATGTATTGAATTCGAGCTCCAACTGTACTGAGCTTAAATCTTTAATTTGACTGAATATTTACTCCAAGAGACTAACCTTAAAACTGCATTGACACAATTACCTTGAGAGTGACAAGGCTGAGTTTACCTCCAACATTGAAAATGGAAACTTTAAAGTTAAATTGAATTCCACTATACAGAAGTAAACTAAAATACATTTCTTCTCACTTAAGTTGTACATTGTGAATTTTAAATTCATTACACTATCATATTCTCCCTTTGAAGTCTGAAATCATTTATGTAGTGTGTACAGCAATGTGACTCAGATGTGAGTTCAGCACTCTCGTATTGGCAGTGTCTGTGGAGCCCACACATAGACCCGGGGCTGATTTCCCATGTCTGTCTCCTACAGAGAGGCTGGAGGGACGTTGTAACTACTCCTTTAAATACAGGCAGCAGATAGGTTTCAGCAGAATCTTACAAAGAAAACAAAGACCTAGGTGCAATCAAGTGCCTTATTTCAAAATACTGTTCTCTTTCTTAATAATAATAGCAAAAAGCTAAATTTTAGCATTATCACTAGCAAAATTTAGTATTTTGTTGATTGAGCTTGTGGATTACTTTGAAGCTTCCAATTCTATCATTTTCACCAGCATCTGATGACTCATGCAACTCTTCATTCTTGCTGGCCTTGGCTTATTTTTGATGGGCAAACGGGAAGCAATAGACATGTCTTTGATCACTGATAATTTCACCACCTCCAACCCATCATTCCCAAGCAAGTGGGAGGTGCCTTTGCCTCAGAGGCCGTGGGACTTCTCATCTTCTCCCATATGACAATAGCCAATGATGACACAGTTTTTTCAGAGGCCAGGACACATTACACATCCTATTAATTAAGTTTATATGACCAAAAAAAGCATTTATTAACCACTGATAGTATGCTAAGTGCCAGCCTGTAAATCATATGTTGAAAAATAGGAGGTTACTTCAAGGAGCTCACTGAGGGAACTTCAAGGAGCTCACTGAGGGAAATACGATAAGAGAGCGGACTGACAAATACAGCCTAATGAAAGCACTTGCTGAATAATCCAGGTGAAATCTCTCAAATAATATACTGCTTTTCCCTCTCCTTTGATGACTGAGAGGGCAGAGTGAAAAAGAGCAACAAAGAGGCAAAACCAGAGACAAGAACAAGGCAATAAGTCAAGTTGGTGGTATCAAAGCAGGAATGAGAGAACTGTAATGATGGAAAAAATGCTGTAAAAACATTAGGTTGCCATCTGAGGAAAACTTGTCTGACATGTTTCTTCTCAATCTAGTTTCATCCTTCATTATCATTAGTCAAAGTTCACATTATTGCCCATGAGAAGTGCCCTTCTCTGATCCAAGTCCTTTCTAATTTGACCTGTGGGAAATCCAGTAGGTTGAAAGCACCGTGGCGCATTGTGGGAGGGAGTGGTCTGCTGGTAATGGAGCCGTGTCAATATAGTCAACTATGGCAGAAGAAGTGGGAGCTGGGAGCTGGTAGTTGAGGGACCAGGAAAACAAGGAGATGATAAGAAAGAAAAGCATTATTTCCTTTCATTCAAGTGGCAAGAATAAAAGGCTTTAAGAAAATTATTATTTAAGGTAGATGAGTCTCCTATTACAGGGCTCTGTCTTTCCTCTCATATTAATTAAACACACATACACACTCCACAACCTGTGTTACTTATCTAGTATTCTGAGGAGGAAGACAGGTCAATTACTTTCATAGAAAAATACTTTATGCTGAGACATGCAATGGAGGTTACTTTAAAATATAATAATGTTATCATTTGTATATAATTTCATTTTCCAAGTAATAGGTGTTTTCAAATAGAGTTTGCTTTGGCCTAATTCTTTAAAATGCACCTACAGCTAAACAGTAAGTGAGTACAAAGGTGAGTATGTATTAATTCTGAAACTGATTCTATTTATGAAATGTTTTACTTTTTGAAAATGCATACTGTAGTTTAATATTTATATTTCAAATCCCTTTATTGACCTGTACTGTCTCAGTAAAGCATTGATAACATAGCATTAAATTAAACATCTACAATAATTAATATCATAAACATGAGATTACGGCTTTCTTACAAAATGTAGCAGATGGGAGAAAGAGCTGAGAAAAACAAAGCTCTTTTCAAAACTTGGTATTTTAAAAACAGTTATTAAAACTGATAGCAAAGAATACAGAGCAGTAGCCTCAAAGTCACTTGTGTAATAGCTAATTTCTTATTTACTTGCAGAAAATGTGCTTATGACCAAAATATTATCTCACAAATTAGTCCACAGTACTTATATAAAGATGAAGCAGAAGCTTTTAGCAAAATTTTACCATAAGGAACTACCCTGATGTATTGTTTCTGGGTCCAGTGCCCCAAATCCCAATTATGGACCTGCTTTTCAGGTGCTTTGTTTCAGGTGCTAAACAAAGAGGACACTGGATCTGCCTTTTGTAAGAAAACAAAAGGCTGTGGCTGGAGACATGTGATGCCCATCATTTGCTCCTGCTGGCCGGAGGCAGAAAGGACCAGGGGAGGGAAGAAGGGACAAGGGCTACATTACTTAGAAACATCAAATTCTGATACTGGGAATTTAGGAAAAGCAGCCATAGAGAGCCTGGAATTCCTCTTTCTCTGTGTTTTTTTCCTTTCCTTTTTACTCTAAAAAATTGGTATATAATAAATGTACATATCTTGGGGTACATGTGATAATTTAATACATTTATGTAATTTCAAAAGATCAAATCAGTGTAAGTGGAATAGTCCTCACCTTAAATATTTGTCTTTTCTTTATGCTAGAAATATTCAAATTATTCTCCTCTAGCTATTTTGAAATGTACAATAGATTATTGTTAACTATAGTCATCCTACTGGTCTATCAAATACTGGATCTATTTCCTCTATCAAACAGTATATTTGTTCCCATTAATCAAACTCTGTGCTTCCTGAAACAAAGGCATCTAACCAGACCTTGGATGGACTCTTGTTCTGGGCTGAAAAGCTTGAAGAAGGGAGAGCAGCTGCAAGGACGGCAGCATTGGAGTGGTTTAGTCTTTCAGTTCTGCCTCTAGCTCCTTAGCTGAAAGCTTTTTCTTTGCCTTTAGAGGAACAAAGACCTCTGGGTCCTTAAGGTCCCCAGGGAACCATTTGGTCCTCACAGTGCAAATCACCCAGTGCAGCATTTGGCTAAAACTACCAAAGCGTCAGAAGGATCAAAGTGATTCTGAAAATTAAGGCAAATCATCTAAATAATTCTACCAAAATTGTACTTTTGTTCAAACACATAGATGGCTGAGGCAAAAGTGGTCCTTTTGGCTTATCTTAGACAACAATGAAAATTATTTACATCATTTGGTAGGTTTAGATGAGAATTAAAATATACATTTTTTGAAAAAGTGTATTAATGTAGATGAAACTATTGGAATACATTTACCCATAGTATTTCTCAAGAGCAGATGACAATGTCTAAAAGATAGATTCTGACGGCAAAATTGTAGAGTGCAGTGTGAAATCTGCACATATCTTAACCTCAGGGGTATTAGTCATAATAGTGACCTATTTCACTGGGTTGTTAGGACATTTGTAATATTCTGGATAAAAGGAAGGAGATTCTTTGAGCCAACCAGTGTGTCTAACCTTCCCAGAATCCCATGATAACTTTCTTAATTTTCTCTTTTGGTTTATTTGACTGAAGTTAATGTTGGACAAGATATATTCTAATCTATATCAAAAGAGTTTAGAACTCATGGGCCCAAGAGTTTAGAGCTAATACTAATGCAAATTACCTACATCATTGCATTGAATACCAGAGTGATATGAGCTCTGAACTGAACAGCCAAAGCTGCAAATAGTTGGCAAGAAAAAGAAGGGCCTGTCCCAGAAGAATGCTCTGCTTCAGGCTCTACCAAGGACAAATTCTTCAGTGGAGCATATCAGCTGCCATAGGAAAACAGAAGCAAAGTTATGTCAGTGAGTCTAGAACCCATACTGCTCCAACTCTAAAGTACATGGGTGTTTGTTGAAAGCTCATTGTGGCATCATTTGCTATGATCAAGTTCTCATGGTAAAAGAAAAATAGTATCTTTTTGTCAGAAAAGAGTGTTTGTAATAAATATGATACATTTAAACTTGGATTTTCTTGTGGAAAAATAGACTACTTTCTTTTAAAGGATAGCACTAAGTTAAATTAATTTATGTATCTATAAAATGAGCTTCTTCATTTGTACATTCAATGACTCTAGCTGATTTTCCCAAAATATATCACACAGTGAAACATTCCCACCAAGCTAAGAATAGAAACAAGCTGTTAGTAAGAGGAATAATGGTGAGAAGTAGACCTGCCAAGACTGAATAATTAAAAATGATCCAGAATTGAAAAAAGCAGAGTATTTTCCCCCACTTCCTTATGTTACAACATCTT
Organism: Mandrillus leucophaeus; assembly: GCF_000951045.1. Lineage (NCBI taxonomy): Eukaryota > Metazoa > Chordata > Mammalia > Primates > Cercopithecidae > Mandrillus > Mandrillus leucophaeus. The sequence continues at coordinate 194,022 of NW_012108031.1, read as the reverse complement.
ACAACAGTAGCACAAATGCTTGTGTGATTTACAATGAAAATGGCAGAATTCCTTAGGCCAAGGGACTCAAAATATAAATTCTTCCCCTACTGGGACCATAGTGGGACAGATGCATCTCTCTTGTCCTCTGACTTTTTCAAGTACAGTTAATAAGTTTTTATTTTTATTTATTTATTTTTGAGGGAGAGTCTCGCTATGTTTCCCAGGCTAGTCTTGAACTCCTTGGCTCCAGCGATCCCCCTGCTTCAGCCTCTCAAAGTGCTGGATTTACAGATACAAGCTATCACACTCAGCTCACCCTTCTTGTTTTTAGTAAGTAAAGTGAAAGCTTTTTATAAAAAGAATGTTGCTTAGCTATTCTCATCTCTAGAAAAAGATGGAGAGATAGTAATATAATTCGGCTTCATCAGAAGGAGTTTAGGGTGAGCTAGGAAGAATTTCCTGCATCCAGAAGTGATGAGGCACAGAATAGCTCCCGATGATTGTGCTTTTCCTGTCCCTGAAAGAATTTGCAGATAATGATACAGCATATATTTGGTGGGGTGGTAAGCGTAGTAATGGGATCAGGAATGCAGAATATTAGTTATGGGATAACAGGCTGCTTAGTTGCTAAGGAATCCTAAAAATAGGGTATGAGTGACTAGCTGAGAGGGGTGGGGAGGAATGGATGGTTTCCTGGGTTTCACTGGGCGCCTAGATCTGACAAAGACAATGCAGAGCTGCTTTCTGCAGCTGCAGATATCGAGCAGCAAGTGTGGATAGCCAAGTCTGAATCCTAACTATCTTGCAGAGCTATTCTTAACAATGGCCTAGCTTTCTTTCAGTGCAGGCCAGCCCCAACACACACAGTCCTCAGACTCACAGTAAAGTTTTGAGGCTTGGGTTCTTGGGGAGAACAGAGGTCCACAGTTCCTCCAACAACTGTGCCCATATGCACATCCCCTCTTCCAGCCCCATCTAATTTTCAGATGAATTCCCCAGCTTGGAGAATGTTTGGGTAACAGATTCCCACCCATCATTCCACAGTGTGAAAAGCTGACTATTTGCACACTGTGATGAGAGAACTCTAACAGGTGAAAAAAGGGTGGATGATTTTATTTTGAAGCAACGTTGTGTTTGTTGTCATCCTGGGCAAGTTGACCTCTGCAGAACTTTTTGTTTTGAAGACTCCCCAAAACTATTTTAAGCAGAGTTCACGGCTTATCAAATAAATGGACAAACTCCCTAGGGAATAATGTGTTAGAAAATCTGCCTGCCTATTTCCCACATCCTCTAACTGACAACCTATCAATGCTGTGCTACTTGTTTCCTCTGAGACAGGTTCTACTAAGGATTGCGGCTTTCATTTGCTTGGTGGGATTTTAAAAATTTTCTGATGTTGTTATAACAAAGGGCTTTGCTCATTTTTCTTTTAGTCGATGATAAAACGTGGTATAAATGATATTTGGCTGCTGTGTGGACACCAGGGAGATGGCAGGAAAATGAAGAGAGTAGAGGAGACCTGGAGGAGGACATCAGCAGAGGAAAGGAAACCTAGCTCTCTTGCCCTGAGCAAGTGTTGCTGTAGGACAGAGAAGGTTGGGTTCATGCTCTCTGGATCCCTTTGATGTCTTTGTCCATTCTTTTAAAAAGCTGGCTCAAAGGAAGAAAGCTCGGGGCTCTGTTTCTAAAGATTTCTATTTTACCCGTTTTAGCAATATTGTTAGTTCATGGGCTTGGAGACTTAGTAAGTGACTTTGGTTTGTGGGATTATACAAAGGACATCCCAACCCAAAGGAAAAAATATTTCCCCAAACTTTCATGGAGATTCACTGCTTTATTAAGACATTAACTTTTCCTGGAAGGCTCTGTTTAATTTAGAAAGAAGAAAAGAAAAAACCATGGTTGGGAAGAACCGTTATATCATTACCAGACATTATAATGTGATGACTAGCCAACAGAATATAGGACACAGAACAGGTGGGTTCTTTTCTATTTTAAATATGAAATGTAATTTAGGTATAGTAAATTTTGCCCTTTTAGTGTACAGTGTTGCAAGTGTTGACGAACATGTATAGTCATGTAACCACCACCACAATCAAGATAAGGAGCAGTTTTCATCACATCAAAAAAGTTTTACTTATATCAGGATAATATCAGATATTATCCATATCCCTTCTGGTTAAACCCTTCCCCAATCCCTAGCAACAACTGATCTGTTTTCTGTTCCCCTAGGGTTACCTTTTCCAGGCAATGTCATATATATGGGCTCATACAATATGTAGCCCTTTTAATCTGTTTTTTTCACTTAGCATACATATTTGAAATCTATCCATGTTCTTTTGTGTTTTAACAGTTTGTCCCTTTTTTACTGCTGATTATTAAGTCACTGTAGGGATGCACCAGAATTTATTTATTCATTCCCCAGTTAAGGGACTGCTAGGGAATGACTTCTGTCCCCTGCAGATTCACATGTTGAAACCCTAACTCCCAAAGTGATTGGATTTGGATAGGCCCTTTAGGAGGCAATAAAGGTTAAATGAGGTCATAAAGGTGGGGCCCTAACCCAATAAGGTTGAAGAGGAAGAGACATAAGGTCCCTCTCTCTGCAAGCACGTAGACTAAGTAGGAGAGGTTACAGGAGCACACAGTGAAAAGGCAGCTCCCTGCAAGCCAGGAAAAGAGCCCTCGCCAGAAATCAAATTGACTGGCACCTTAATCTTGAACTTCCAGTCTCCAGAATTTTAAGTAGTTAAATTTCTGTTGTTTAAGTCATCCAGTCTGTGGTATTTTGTTATAGCAACCCAAGCAGCCTAGTGGTCATAAGGAAAAATCTAGCTAGGATTCTAGTCACCGACTATGAGTTACTAGTAAGTAATAGTCACTTGATAACTTAGTCATGCCCTAAATGGAGTGGCCATGGTGGCTAGTCTCTGCCATTTAGTGAGCTAGATAAAGATCAGTGAGAATAACTGAGTGCCCACAGCTGGAACATAATGGAGAAAAATGGAGGAAAAGCCAGAATGAGAAAAGATGACTTACTTGACAGACATCATAATAATGCTACTAACTGCTGCTTATTTTAATGGGTAGTTTTGCCTAAACCGATTCAGCAGTGTAAATACTTAATTCCTTCCTTCTACCAAGGGGGAGAAAAGAACTTAGTCTCTCTCAGAGGGACTTTCAGGGAGTCCTCCTTGGATAAAAGATGTTTAAGAAAGAGGCCATTTCCTGGAGTGTTTGTTAAAAAGCAAGTTCCAAGGCCCTACCTGCAGGGAAATGCAGAAGTCTGCAGTTTTTAAAAGTCAGATAATTCTGATGCAGATAGTCCTGGAATTTGATTTTGAAAAACAGTTTTTCAGAAATGTTTGATGTTTTGACTGTACCACTTGTATACATTGAGCGAAATGCCACATTGTAATTATATCATGACTTAGATTCAGGTCCTACTTTCCAGAAAGATGCATAGTATCTATTCGTACATTTATATATTTATACATACAAATAGCATACAGACTGTGATAGTTTATTGCAGTATATTTATGTGGAGAAACCCAGACACATTGCTATTACTGAGACAAATGTATCTAAAGGTAGAGCATTGCCCTTCCGGGATCATGGGTTTCTGTGCTTAAAATCCTTCAGTGAAATCATAGATGTCAGGGCTGCTAAATGCACATCCTTTCACACCTTTTAGTGGGTTGAACCCTGAAAGGCGAGAGTTCCTGTGGGCGTCACCATAGGGTGTCAGAGGAAGACAGCTGTCCTTGGCTTCTGGTCAAGAATCTGCAACGAAAAATGAATGTTTCAGTACTTCTGAATAGTCTGCTTAATAATTTTGAAAGCAGAATGCACCTCTCCGATGCTCACTAAGCATTTTTGGCAAGTAATTGAAACACATTTATCTTCTCTGACATTACCTAATGGAGCTATCTGCTTTCCTGGAACATGCTGAAAGTGACTGGCTAAAATACGTGCATTTTGCACTCTACAATAAGGTTTGTGTGTGTTCCACAGATGGAAGTAGCCCACCTTGGGCACCCAGCCTGAAAAGTGAAACTAATGAGTTCTCTAGTAGCTCTTCAGTAGGGTGTTCATTATTTTAACCTCTGAGATCTGAATAAGGTATCAGATCTTTTAGGGCTGAACTCTGGGCATTAAAATAGTTTTAATTTAAGCCTATCAAAATATATTCCAGTTAAAAAAATATTTCATTTTAAATTGAGTGTGAAGGGAAACAGAAGTTAATTAAAAGGAATACTGTATGTGCTGTAACCATGTTTTAATTCCTGAACCTTGAAAAAGAAGTGATAGTAGAAAAATATGACTTACTGGGACATTTATATAAACAGCTTTAAAATTAGAATAAGAGTCTGTGATGATGATAATCCTAATGATAATGAAGAAGAAGAAGAAAAAGAATTGATCACATTTTCTTGGTTCATAACATCTTAAGAAAGTCTCATTAGAAATACATGTTCTCCAAATAAAGAAAAAAAAAATTAAAAAGGTAGGGAACAGTTAAAGAAAGGCAGAATCCAGGACCTCTGCTTACATTTCATCAGCCTCAAATTTATCCAAGAAATGGCACAAATCTTGGAAAGGAAAGGTGAAGCTGTGAGTTTTCATGGGTGCAGTCAAGTTTGTACAGGCTCCTTCTAACTACTTGAAGAGAGATAATTCTAGGGGACAGGCTGCTTTCATTGTAGGGGCATGTTCACTACTCGGATTAAAAAACTTGGCACGGCAAAGTTTCCAAAACCTGTCTTTACTAATTCATACCTCCCAGTTGAACACCCAACACTGTCAGCCAAGTTTTTCATTACAAGAAAGGTGATAAAATCAAATATTGTTAAGATAGGCTCTTCATATGAAAACCTATTTGGATTTGATTCAGTTTCACAGAATTTCTGTACATCTATTGAAAACTCTGAGTAATCAAGAGTTGCAGATGGATATAAATATATCCATCATCCACTGTGAAAAGTGCAGCAAATACATGTTGTTTATGCTCTGGGATTCTTGTCTTTTAAGATGGGTTGCGAATATTACATGTTTTGTTTTAGAGTTAGGGTTTGAGAGGAATCAGAGGAGACATAGTTAAAGCCAGTCAATATATTTTGAATTGTGACTGTTCTCATCCAAGAACAAAAAGGGGTTCCCTGGGGCAGTCTTTGAATCTCTTGTTTTCATTTTTGCTTAGAAAGTATTTATTTTCACTACTCGAAGAGAAAAAAAAAGACGATTTTTTATTTCTACCCCTTCCAAAGCTTAGGCCACTGGCTGTCCTTTCCCCTATCAGAGTCCACTATTGGTCCAGCACACTCAAAATCTGTTAAAGTGACTATATGAAAACACAGAAAAATGGGTAGGATATAATAATAAGTTAAAGAAACTCAGGTTCTGGCTGGACATGGTAATTCATATCTGTAATTCCAGCACTTTGGGAGGCTGAGAAGGGAGGATTGCTTGAGCCCAGGAGTTCAAGACCAGCCTGGGCAACATTGAGAGACTCTGTCTCCATGAAGAAATTTGAAAAATTAGCCAGGCATTGGTGGTGCATGCCTGTAGTCTCAGCTACTCAGGAGGCAGAGGTGAAAAGATCGCTTGAGCTCAGGAATTTGAGGCTTTAATGAGTGAGCTATGATTGTGCCACTGCACTGCCACTGCACTGCAGCCTGCATGATAGAGTGAGATCCTGCCAAAAAAAGAGAAAGAAAGCCAGGTTTAAAATTGGATTCATGAAATTAAGATTATAATCATGTTGAAATTATCTATATATGCAGCTAAAACTTGAAGGAGACATGTGGAAAATGAAGCCAAATGATTCGTTGGAAAGTGAGATTTGAGATGAATAATTTTTATTCTAAATTTTCAATACTGTTATTATGTTGCTTGCAAAAAAAATAACATTCTTTTAAAAATCTGATTGACGCTTGTTGCCAAGATGGCCGAATAGGAATAGCTCCGGTCTGCAGCTCCCAGCATGATTGACACAGAAGACGGGTGATTTCTACATTTCCAACTGAGGTACCTGGTTCATTTCACTGGGACTGGTTGGACTGTGGGTGCAGCCCATGGAGGGCGAGCTGAAGCAGGGCGGGATGTTGCCTCACCCAGAAAGTGCAAGGGGTCAGGGGATTTCCCTTTCCTAGCCAAGGGAAGCCATGACAGACTACCTGGAAAAATGGGACATTCCCCACCCAAATACTGTGCTTTTCCCAAGGTCTTAGCAACCAGCAGACAAGTTGATTCTCTCCCGTGCCTGGCTCAGCAGGTCCCATGCCCATGGAGCCCTGCTCACTGCTAGTGCAGCAGTCTGAGGTTGCTCTGAGAGGCAGCAGCCTGGCTGGGGAGGGACATCTGCCATTGCTGAGGCTTGAGAAGGTAAACAAAGTGGCCAGGAAGCTAGAACTGGGCAGAGCCCACCTCAGCTCAACAAGGCCTATTGCCTCTAGATGCCACCTCTGTGGGCAGGGCATAGCTGAACAAAAGGCAGCAGACAACTTCTGCAGACTTAAATGGCCCCTGTCTGACAGCTCTGAAGAGAGCAGTGGTTCTCCCAGCATGGCCTTTGAGCTCTGAGAACAGATATACTGCCTCCTCAAGTGGGTCCCTCACCCCTGTGTAGCCTAACTGGGAGACACTCAGTAGGGGCCAACAGACACCTTATATAGGTGGCTGCCCCGCTGGGACGAAGTTTCCAGAGGAAGGATCAGGCAGCAATATTTGCTGTTCTGCAGCCTCTGCTGATGATACCCAGGCAAACAAGGTCTGGAGTGGAACTCCAGCAAATGTAAACAGACCTGCAGCTGAGGGACCTGACTGTTAGAAGGAAAACTAACAAACAGAAAGGAATAGCATCGACATCAACAAAAAGGTCATCTACACCAAAACCCCATCTGTAGCTCACCAACATCAAAGACCAAAGGTAGATAAAACCAAAAAGATGGGGAGAAACCAGAGCAGAAAAGCTGACAATTCTAAAAATAAGAGTGCCTCTTCTCCTCCAAAGGATCTCAACTCCTCGCCAGCAATGGAACAAAGCTAAATGGAGAATGAATTTGACAAGTTGACAGAAGCAGGCTTCAGAAGGTCGGTAATAACAAACTTCTCCAAGCTAAAGGAGGATGTTCGAACCCATTGCAAGGAAGCTAAAAATCTTGAAAAAAGATTAGATGAATGGCTAACTAGAATAAACAGTGTAGAAAAGACCTTAAATAACCTGATGGAGCTGAAAACCATGGCATTAGAACTTTGTGATGCATGCACAAGCTTCAATAGCTGATTCGATCAAGTGGAAGAAAGGGTATCAGTGATTGAAGATCAGATTAATGAAATGAAGCAAGAAGAGAGGTTAGAGAAAAAAGATAAAAAGAAACAAACAAAGCCTCCAAGAAATATGGGACTATGTGAAAAGACCTAATCTACATTTGATTGGTGTACCTGAAAGTGATAGGGAGAATGGAACCAAGTTGGAAAACACTCTTCAGGATACTATCCAGGAGAACTTCCCCAAACTAGCAAGGCAGGCCAACATTCAAATTCAGGAAATACAGAGAACATCACAAAGATACTCTCAAAATGAGCAACCACAAGACACATATTTGTCAGATTCACCAAGGTTGAAATAAAGGAAAAAGTGTTAAGGGCAGCCAGAGAGAAAGGTCGAGTTACCCACAAAGGGAAGCCCATCAGACTAACAGTGGATCTCTCGGCAGAAACCCTACAAGTCAGAAGAGAGCGGGGGCCAATGTTCAACATTCTGAAGGAAAATAATTTTCAACCCACAATTTCATATTCAGTCAAACTAAGCTTCATAAGCAAAGGAGAAATAAAATCTTTTACAGACAAGCAAATGCTGAGAGATTTTGTCACCACCAGGCCTGCCTTACAAGAGCTCCTGAAGAAAGCACTAAATGTGGAAAGAAACAACCAGTACCAGCCACTGCAAAAACATACCAAATTGTAAAGACCATTGATGCTATAAAGAAACAGCATAAATTAACAGACAAAATAACCAGTGAACATCATAATGACAGGATCAAATTCACACATAACAATATTAACCTTAAATGTAAATGGGCTAAATGCTCCAATTAAAAGACACAGACTGGCAAATTGGATAAAGAGTCAAGACCCATCAGTGTGCTGTATTCAGGAGACCCATCTTGCATGCAAAGATGCACATAGGCTCAAAATAAAGGGATGGAGGAAGATCTGCCAAGCAAATGGAAAGAAAAAAAAAAAAAAAAGTAGGGATTGCAATCCCAGTCTCTGATAAAACAGACTTTAAACCAACAAAATCCAAAAAGAAAAAGAAGACCATTAGAGAATGGTAAAGGGATCAATTCAACAAGACAAGTTAACTATCCTAAATATATATGTACCCAATACAGGAGCACCCAGATTCATAAAGCAAGTCCTTAGAGACCTACAAAGAGACTTAGACTCCCACACAATAATAATGGGAGACTTTTTTTTTTTTT
>NW_012108031.1:179444-180944 GCF_000951045.1 Mandrillus leucophaeus | reverse complement strand
CAGAAGGCAAGAAATAACTAAGATCAGAGCAGAACTGAAAGAGATAGAGACACAAAAAATCCTTAAAAGAATCAATGAATCCAGGAGCTGGTTTTTTGAAAAGATCAACAAAATTGATAGACCACTAGCAAGACTAATAAAGAAGAAAAGAGAGAAGAATCAAATAGATGCAATAAAAGATGATTAAGGGTGATAAATGATCACCATCAATCCCATAGAAATACAAACTACAATCAGAGAATACTATAAACACCTCTATGCAAATAAACTAGAAAATCTAGAAGAAATGGATAATTTCCTGGACACATACACTCTCCCAAGACTAAACCAGGAAGAAGCTGAATCTCTGAATAGACCAAGAATACATTCTGAAATTGAGGCAATAATTAATAGCCTACCAACCAAAAAAAGTCCAGGACCAGACGTATTCACAACCGAATTCTACCAGAGGTACAAAGAGGAGCTGGTACCATTCCTTCTGAAACTATTCCAATCAATAGAAAAACAGGGAATCCTCCCTAACTGATTTTATGAGGCCAACATCATCCTGATACGAAAGCTTGGCAGAGACACAACAAAAAAAGAGAATTTTAGATCAATATCCCTGAAGAACACTGATGGGAAAATCCTCAATAAAATACTGGCAAACCGAATCTAGCAGCACATCAAAAAGTTTATCCACCATGATCAAGTCATCTTCATCCTTGGGATGCAAGGCTGGTTCAACATACACAAATCAATAAATGTAATCTGTCACATAAACAGAACCAATGACAAAAACCACATGATTATCTCAACAGATGCAGAAAAGACCTTTGACAAAATTCAACAGCCCTTAATGCTAAAAACTCTCAATAAACTAGGTATTGATGGAACATATCTCAAAATAATAAGAGCTATTTATGACAAACCCACAGCCAATATCATACTGAATGGGCAAAAGCTGGAAGCATTCCCTTTGAAAACTGACACAAGACAAGTATGCCCTCTCTCATGACTCCTATTCAACATATTGTTGGAAGTTCTGGCCAGGGCAATCAGGCAAGAGAAAGAAATAAAGCGTATTCAATTAGGAAAAGAGGAAGTCAAATTGTCCCTCTTTGCAGATGACATGATTGTATATTTAGAAAACCCCATTGTCTCAGCCCAAAATCTCCTGAAGCTGACAAGCAACTTCAGCAAAGTCTCAGGATACAAAATCAATGTGCAGAAATCACAAGCATTCCTATGCACTATTAACAGACAAACAGTCAAATCATGAGTGAACTTCCATTCACAATTGCTTCAAAGAGAATAAAATACCTGGGAATCCAACTTACAAGGGATGTGAAAGACCGCTTCAAGAAGAAGCACAAAACACTGCTCAATGAAATTAAAGAGGACACAAACAAATGGAAGACTATTTCATGCTCATGGATAGGAAGAATCAATATCGTGAAAATGGCCATACTGCCCAAGGTAATTTATAGATTCAATGCCATCTCCATCAAGCTACCAATT
>NW_012108031.1:174625-179224 GCF_000951045.1 Mandrillus leucophaeus | reverse complement strand
AAAGTTGGCGGCATCATGCCATCTGACTTCAAACTATACTACAAGGCTACAGTAACCAAAACAGCATGGTACTGGTACCAAAACAGCTATATAGACCAATGGAATAGAATAGAGGCCTCAGAAATAATGTCACACATCTACAACCATCTGATCTTTGACAAACCTGACAGAAACAAGAAATGGGGAAAGGACTCCCTATTTAGTAAATGGTGCTGGGAAAACTGGCTAGCCATATGTAGAAAGCTGAAACTGGATCCCTTACTTGTACCTTATACAAAAAATAATTCAAGATGGATTAAGGACTTAAATGTTAGACTGAAAGCCATAAAAACCCTGGAAGAAAACCTAGGCAATACCATTCAGGACATAGGCATGGGCAAGGATTTCATGACTCAGACACAAAAGCAATGGCAACAAAAGCCAAAATAGTCAAATGGGATCTAATTAAACTAAAGAGCTTCTACACAGCAAAAGAAACTGCCACCAGAGTGAACAGGCAACCTACAGAATGGGAGAAAATTTTTACAATGTACCCATCTGAGAAAGGTTTAATATTCAGAATCTACAAAGAACTTAAACAAATTGACAAGAAAAAAAAATGACCCCATCAAAAAGTGGGCAAAAGATATGAACAGATACTTCTCAAAAGAAGACATCTATGCAGCCAACAGACACATGAAAAAATGCTCATCATCATTGGTCACCAGAGAAATGCAAATCAAAACCACGATGAGATACCATCTCACACCAGATAGAATGGCAATAATTAAAAAGTCAGGAAACAACAGATGCTGCAGAGGATGTGGAGAAATAGGAATGCTTTTACACTGTTGGTGGGAATGTAAATTGGTTCAACCATTGTGGAAGACAGTGTGGCAATTCCTCAAGGATCTAAAACTAGAATTACCATTTGACCCAGCAATCCCATTACTGGGTATATACCCAGAGGATTATAAATTATGCTACTCTAAAGATACATGCACACGTATATTTATTGTGGCACTATTCACAATAGCAAAGACTTGGAACCAGCCCAAATGTCCATCAACGATAGCCTGGATTAAGAAAACGTGGCACATATACACCATGGAATATTATGCAGCCATAAAAAGAGGATGAGTTCATGTCCTTTGCAGGGACATGGATGAAGATGGAAACCATCATTCTCAGCAAACTATCACAAGGACAGAAAACCAAACACTGCATGTTCGCATGTTCTCACTCATAGGTGGGAACTGAACAATGGGATCACTTGGACACAGGGTGAGCAACATTACACACTGGGGCCTGTCAGGGGCTACGGGACTGGGGGAGGGATAGCATTAGGAGAAATACTTAATGTAAATGATGAGTTGATGGGTGCAGCAAACCAACATGGCACATGTATACATATGTTTCAAATCTGCACATTGTGCACATGTACCCTAGAATTTGAAGTATAATAATAATAAAAAAACCTGATTGACTAGTACACTGAAAACTATAAAATGCTTGTGAAAGAAATTAAAGAAGACACCATAAATGAAAAGATATTCAGTACTCATGGATTGAAAGATTAAATATGAAGATGTCAATACTATCCAAAGTGCTCTATAGATGCAATGCAATCCCTAGTCCAACAACAGTTATTGCAGAGACAGAAAAATCATCCTAGAATTCATGTGGAATTTCAAAGGAGTCTGAATAGCCAAACCAATCTTGCAAAAGAAAACCAAAGTGGGAGTTCTCATACTTCCTGATTTTCAACCTTGCTACAAAGCACAGTAATCAAATCCATGAGGTACCAGCATAAAGACTGACATATAGACCAATGGAGTAGAATAGAGAGTTCAGAATCGATTTGTCTCATACAAGGTCAAACGATCTTTCACAAGGGTGCCAAGACCATTCAATGGGGTAAAGGACCATCTTTTCAACCAATGCTGTTGAGAACACTGGATAACCACATGCAAAAGAATGAAGTTGGACCCTTACCTTTCATCATATTCAAAAATTAACTCGAAATGGATCAATAACCTAAACGTATAAGCTGAAAGCATAAAACTCCTAGAAGAAAACATGGGGAAAGGCTCCATGACATTGGATTTGGCAATGATTTATTGGCTATGACGTTAAAAGCACAGGCAATGAAAGAAAAAAATATTTAAGTTGGACTTCATCAAAATTAAAAGCTTGCATGCATCAAAGGACACTGTTAACAGAATGAAAAGACAACCCACAGAAGGGAAGAAAATATTGGCAAATCATGTATTTGATAACAGATCAATATCTAGAATATATAAAGAACTTCTACAACTCAACAACAACAAAACAAACAATTGATTAAAAGTTGCACTTGAGTAGATATTTCTCCAAGGAATATATATATATAAATGATCCATAAGCAGGTGAAAAGATGTTTAACCTCCCTAGTCGTTAGGAAAATGCAAATCAAACACAAAATGAAATACCATTTTACACCCACTCAAATGGCTATTATTAAAAAAATCACCCAGAAAATAACAAGTGTTGGTGAGGATGTGGCGAAACTGGAACCCTTGTGCATTGCTTCTGGGAATGTAAAATTGTACAGTAATTCTTCAAAAAATTAAAAACAGAATTACTACAAGACCCAGTAATTCCGCTTCTGGATATACACTCAAAAGAAGTGAAAGTAGGGACTTGAACAGATATTTATACATTCATCTTCACAATAAGCATTTCAACAATAGTCAAAAGGTAGAAGTAACCCAAATGTTCATCAACAGATGAATGCATAAACAAATTGTGATATATACATATAATGAAATATTATTCAGCCTTAAAAAGGAAGAAAATTCTGACATGCTACAACATGAACGAAACTCAAAGACATGCTAAGTGAAATAAGTCAATCATAAAAGACGAATATTGTATGGGATTCCTCTTTGATGAGGTTCCTGGAGGAGACAAAATCATAGAGGCAGAAAGTAGAATGATAGTTGCCAGGGGTTGGGGGAAGGAGGAAATGCAGAGTTTGTGTTGAGTACATATAGGATTTCAATGCGGAAGATTGAAAAGTTCTGAAAATGAATGGTGGTGATGATGATTGCACAACAATATAAATGTACTTAATGCCATACAACTGTACACTTAAAAATAGTTCAGGTGATAAATTTTAGGTTGAGTGTATTTCACTACAATAAAAAACAAATCTGATTAAATGCACATTCCTTTTTTTTCCTGTAAAACAAATCGTATCAAAGTAAACACACATTCTAATTCTCTTATCCTAGGTAGTATATCCTGGAGTCCTCATTCCTGCCTTTCTCTATGTTCCCATTTCCCTTATCTCTGCTCTCAATAAGATTGTTGTAGATTAATTGCCCCAATCTGAGCCCTGCAGCATTTTCTTTTCTGACTACTTCAGTTGTCAGTTTCTATGCTGATGGATTCATCTTTGGATAACAAGTATTAAATAATTGTGTAACGTGTGCGGGGCACTGTGGTCAGTTCTGTGGACAATACGGTGGAATATGGGCCCAATGACTTGACGCTGTGCTCTGACAAGATAGGGTATTGGAAGATAGGGCACATGGGACACAGACAATACCTCCAAAGGAAAATAATGCTTGATAGACCCACAGTGAGTAATACAGATCAGAACTGCTTTGGGAACTTTGAGAGAGAACTGGGAGAGATGAGGTTGAAACAAGCTTTGGAGAATGGTAGGATTTGATTATGTGGAGATGGGAAGCATTGAACTCAGAGAAAATTTATCAGTTCTTTATGAACATGTGCAGACTTTGTTAACCTTAGCACCAGTGAGATTTTGTACTGTAAGCTTTTTATTGTGGGTGCTTTCCTGTACATTTTAGGATGCTTAGCATCTTCCCTGGCCTCTACACACTAGATACCAGTAATTCCCTCCTTCACCCCAGTTGTAACAATCAAAAATATCTCCAAACACTTCAGATCTTTCCTGGAGGGCAAAAAAAAGCTCCCCCCGCCACCCCAAATTTGAAAACCGCTGCTATATAGAACCGGCGTCAGGGAAACATCAGTTTGAAAAGGGCAGAAAGTCCATTCCTGAGAGTGTCTTTCAAAATCTGTGTATTCCAAGTGCTCATTTTGGCACCTGTTATGTATGGATAGTTTTTAAGTCTTTTGTTCATTACTGTTTAAACGGTGCTATACACAGGCTGATCCTACCTTTAAAAGAGTGTGGATAAGGAGAACCTAGAAGTAGAAGGATCATTTAGGAAGCTTTTTTAATAATTCAGAAAATAGATATAAAGAGCTAAACTGAGGTTGTGATAATTGGGATAGAAAGGGGATGGGTGGATGAATTTGTGTGAAGGAAGGACAAACAGAACTTGGGGGCAGGAGGCAATACATCTGGGCAAGTTGAGTAGAAGAAAAGAGAGGCCCGGGTCTTCTTGAGAAGAAGATAAATCAGTGTAGATGTAAACTTAAGTCTCTTGATAACTGAGGGTTGAATGTGAACAACTTATTGTGAACAAATTATTAATTATTTCAAATCATGAAAATAACTTCTAGTCAAGTTGAATGTGGAATCATCTATAGGTGAAGGAGGTAGGAAAATTTAGACTTCATTTAGTCTTTTTTTTTTTTTTTTTT
>NW_012108031.1:169247-174575 GCF_000951045.1 Mandrillus leucophaeus | reverse complement strand
AGGGACTTGAACAGATATTTATACATTCATCTTCACAATAAGCATTTCAACAATAGTCAAAAGGTAGAAGTAACCCAAATGTTCATCAACAGATGAATGCATAAACAAATTGTGATATATACATATAATGAAATATTATTCAGCCTTAAAAAGGAAGAAAATTCTGACATGCTACAACATGAACGAAACTCAAAGACATGCTAAGTGAAATAAGTCAATCATAAAAGACGAATATTGTATGGGATTCCTCTTTGATGAGGTTCCTGGAGGAGACAAAATCATAGAGGCAGAAAGTAGAATGATAGTTGCCAGGGGTTGGGGGAAGGAGGAAATGCAGAGTTTGTGTTGAGTACATATAGGATTTCAATGCGGAAGATTGAAAAGTTCTGAAAATGAATGGTGGTGATGATGATTGCACAACAATATAAATGTACTTAATGCCATACAACTGTACACTTAAAAATAGTTCAGGTGATAAATTTTAGGTTGAGTGTATTTCACTACAATAAAAAACAAATCTGATTAAATGCACATTCCTTTTTTTTCCTGTAAAACAAATCGTATCAAAGTAAACACACATTCTAATTCTCTTATCCTAGGTAGTATATCCTGGAGTCCTCATTCCTGCCTTTCTCTATGTTCCCATTTCCCTTATCTCTGCTCTCAATAAGATTGTTGTAGATTAATTGCCCCAATCTGAGCCCTGCAGCATTTTCTTTTCTGACTACTTCAGTTGTCAGTTTCTATGCTGATGGATTCATCTTTGGATAACAAGTATTAAATAATTGTGTAACGTGTGCGGGGCACTGTGGTCAGTTCTGTGGACAATACGGTGGAATATGGGCCCAATGACTTGACGCTGTGCTCTGACAAGATAGGGTATTGGAAGATAGGGCACATGGGACACAGACAATACCTCCAAAGGAAAATAATGCTTGATAGACCCACAGTGAGTAATACAGATCAGAACTGCTTTGGGAACTTTGAGAGAGAACTGGGAGAGATGAGGTTGAAACAAGCTTTGGAGAATGGTAGGATTTGATTATGTGGAGATGGGAAGCATTGAACTCAGAGAAAATTTATCAGTTCTTTATGAACATGTGCAGACTTTGTTAACCTTAGCACCAGTGAGATTTTGTACTGTAAGCTTTTTATTGTGGGTGCTTTCCTGTACATTTTAGGATGCTTAGCATCTTCCCTGGCCTCTACACACTAGATACCAGTAATTCCCTCCTTCACCCCAGTTGTAACAATCAAAAATATCTCCAAACACTTCAGATCTTTCCTGGAGGGCAAAAAAAAGCTCCCCCCGCCACCCCAAATTTGAAAACCGCTGCTATATAGAACCGGCGTCAGGGAAACATCAGTTTGAAAAGGGCAGAAAGTCCATTCCTGAGAGTGTCTTTCAAAATCTGTGTATTCCAAGTGCTCATTTTGGCACCTGTTATGTATGGATAGTTTTTAAGTCTTTTGTTCATTACTGTTTAAACGGTGCTATACACAGGCTGATCCTACCTTTAAAAGAGTGTGGATAAGGAGAACCTAGAAGTAGAAGGATCATTTAGGAAGCTTTTTTAATAATTCAGAAAATAGATATAAAGAGCTAAACTGAGGTTGTGATAATTGGGATAGAAAGGGGATGGGTGGATGAATTTGTGTGAAGGAAGGACAAACAGAACTTGGGGGCAGGAGGCAATACATCTGGGCAAGTTGAGTAGAAGAAAAGAGAGGCCCGGGTCTTCTTGAGAAGAAGATAAATCAGTGTAGATGTAAACTTAAGTCTCTTGATAACTGAGGGTTGAATGTGAACAACTTATTGTGAACAAATTATTAATTATTTCAAATCATGAAAATAACTTCTAGTCAAGTTGAATGTGGAATCATCTATAGGTGAAGGAGGTAGGAAAATTTAGACTTCATTTAGTCTTTTTTTTTTTTTTTTTTTGAGACGGAGTTTCACTCTTGTTGCCCAGGCTAGAGTGCAATGGCATGATCTCGGCTCACTGAAACCTCCGCCTCCTGGGTTCAAGCGATTCTCCTGCCTCAGCCTCCCGAGTAGCTGGGATTACAGGCACCTGCCACCATGCCTGGCTAATTTTTGTATTTTTAGTAGAGACGGGCTTTTACCGTGTTGGCTAGGCTCATCTTGAACTCCTGACTTCAAATATCCGCCCTCCTCGGCATCCCAAAGTGCTGGGATTACAGTTGTGAGCCACCGCACGTGGCTTAGATTTTATTTAGTCTTCTCTCAGAAAGGAAAGATTGTAAGAAGGAGAGAAGCACTGCAAAATCTTTTTTCTCTGTAATATCTATTTGAGATGTAAAGATGAATAATCTCTGATTTGGGATTCGGAAATCTGCATTTGGAACTCAGCGTGTCCCTTCAAAAGCTCTCAGAGAATTAAAAACTTTGTGCTTTTAAAAATTCTAAACCATTTCTCCATTTTCACAGAGGAAATACAGACAAAGCAAGGGCAAAATTTCAGCATGAGGGCCTCCCCCTGGCTCACAGCCTTGGTTGTTGCTAAGCTGGTGAGCATCATATTGTCATTTGAGAAAGCCAGCTGCATAGCTAGATAGAGTGAGCCTGCCTCTTCAATTCCAAGACTGTAATTATGCTAAAATGGGATCTTGCAGCACTGAATATAAAGAGAAGCCTTGGAATATATCTCCTACACTAAACAACTTTATGGTTGAAAGGAAGCAATTACTAAGAACAAGACGAGACTAAGTAAAAACAGCATAACTTTCCAACTTGGGTATTGACAGTATTGTGCTGACCTCAAACAGTCTTTGCTTCCTCGCTGCAACCCACCGAAAGCCATAATAAGTCCAGCTTGCTAGCCTGATTTTTAGATCAAGTGGAAATAATTTTTAAAAATGAAACCGCCCTTCCCTCACTCAATTTAAAGCAACTTTCTAAATGGACTTAATAATAACAGTAATCCTACCGAAGTTTTTGTATTAGTTATCCTTGTCACCAAGACTTAGAAAGATATTAGGTATTCACGTAAGCCCTTCTCTACTCAATGAATCAGCTCTACCTTCCTAAGTTATCACCATCCAGTTGCAAGTAGAGCTGTCTGGGGATAGGACAGATATGAAAACAGTAGAAAAGGAGGATTCTTAATTCTTTTACTTCATGATTGAAGGTAGCAGAAAAAGGAAACTGGGTATAGAACAAGATAATGTATAAGATGGAAAACTGAAAATTAGATCCACCTACAATAGCGCACCCAACCGCCTCCTCATTCTGACTTTGCAGTCTGTAATTGAACAGGTTCATCCTGACCCTCTATCTGCAAAGTCTATTATAAGGTTATGTGAAAACAGGTGGTGTTTGAGAACAAGCACACTCAGGCCAGGTCTGCACAAGTTAATTAGATCACTTAGCTCTCTTGATAATTCTAGAACCCAAAATATCAACTTTTACCTAAATTATACAGATGGTCATGCTTGGGGACATTTATCACTTACTCTTCTGGAGGTCTTACCCAAAGCATAAGACAATAGGAAGAAATAGGATAGGAGATATTGAGAGGAAATAATAAAAAATGTCATGATCTTTAAATGATATGATTGCCTTTCTAGAAAATTTAAGACAAAGAAAAACAATGAGGTCTAATGAGAGATATCAGTAAGAAAGTCAGGAATGACTATAAACGTACCAAAATCAATAGGTTTCTTACACATCAGCAATAATGTTATAAAATATGATGTGTAAATGAGAATTCTTTAATTAAATCAAGATATTTGCATCCAACGTAACTACACTACAGTCATTACAAAGATGGTGTACATCTCTATAACATGACATGGAAAGAGATCTAAAACGTTTGGTAAAAGGAAATAGCAAAGTCCAAACAGTGTGCAAAGTATCAAAGTAAATGAAATTATATATGTAAACGTGTATGTGCATATGAGTGTGTGTATGTGTTTATACACTTATGTGCCACATAATATGTTTG
Organism: Mandrillus leucophaeus; assembly: GCF_000951045.1. Lineage (NCBI taxonomy): Eukaryota > Metazoa > Chordata > Mammalia > Primates > Cercopithecidae > Mandrillus > Mandrillus leucophaeus. The sequence continues at coordinate 170,607 of NW_012108031.1, read as the reverse complement.
GTCAGCGATGAACCACATATACAACGGTGATCCAAAAATATTATAATGGAGCTGAAAAATTCCTATTGGCTAGTAATGCAGTAGCCATGGTAGTGTCTTCACACAAAGCATTGCTCATCTGTTTGTGGTGGTGCTGGTGTAAACTAACCTACTGCACTATGAATCATATAAAAAGTATAGCAATACAATTATGTACGTTATAATACTTGAAAATGATAATAAACAACTGTTACTGGTTTATGTGTTTACCATATTATACTTTTTATCATTATTTTGGAGTATACTCCTTCTACTTATATATATTAAAAGTTTGACTGTAGGCAGGACGCAGTGGCTCATGCCTGTAATCCCAGCACTTTGGGAGGCCAAGGCAGGTGGATCACTTGAGGTCAAGAGTTCGAGAGCCAGCCTGGCTAACATGGTTAAACTCTGTCTCTACTAAAAATACAAAAATTAGCTGAGCATGGTGGCACGCACCTGTAATCCCAGTTACTCAGGAGGCTGAGGCAGGAGAATCACTTGTACCTAGAAGGTGGAGGTTGCAGTGAGCCAAGATCATGCCACTGCACTCCAGCCTGGGCACTAGAGAGAGACTCCAGCTCAAAAAAAAGAAAAAAAAAATTGACTGTAAAATAGCCTCAGACAGGTCCTTTAGAAGGTAGCCCAGAAGAAGGCATTGTTGTCACAGGTGATGACAACTCTGTGTGTGTTATTGCCTCTGAAGACCTTCCAGTGGGACAAGATGTGGAGGAGGAAAATAGTGATATTGATGATCCTGACCCTGCTTAGGCCTAGGCTAATATGTATATTTGTGTCTTAGTTTTTAACAAAAGCTTAAAAAGTAAAAAAAAAAAAAAAAAAAAAAAAAAAGGAAAAAGCTTATAAAATAAGGATAGAAAGAAAATATTTTTGTACAGCTGTACAATGCTTTTGTGTGCATGTGTGGGTTATTTTATTTTATTTTTTAGAGACGGGGTTTTACTATGTTTCCCAGGCTGGTCTAGAACTCCCGGGCTCAAGCAATCCTCCCGCCTCAGCTTCCCAAAGTGCTGGGATTACAGGCCTGAGCCACCATGTCCAGCAGTGTTTTAAGCTAAGTGTTACTACAAAAGAGTCAAAAAGTTTACAAATTTAAAAATTTATAAAGTAAAAATGTTACAGTAAACTCAGGCTAATTTATTATTAAAGCAAGAACAAATTTTAAAATAAATTGAGTGCAGCCTAAGCATACAGCGTTTGTAAAGTCTGCAGTAGCACACAGTCATGTCCTAGGCCTTCACAATCACTTGCCACTCACTCGCTGACTTACCCAGAGCAACTTCTCGTCCTGTAAGCTCCATTCATGGTAAGTGCCTTACAC
>NW_012108031.1:163550-169197 GCF_000951045.1 Mandrillus leucophaeus | reverse complement strand
CCTCCTCATTCTGACTTTGCAGTCTGTAATTGAACAGGTTCATCCTGACCCTCTATCTGCAAAGTCTATTATAAGGTTATGTGAAAACAGGTGGTGTTTGAGAACAAGCACACTCAGGCCAGGTCTGCACAAGTTAATTAGATCACTTAGCTCTCTTGATAATTCTAGAACCCAAAATATCAACTTTTACCTAAATTATACAGATGGTCATGCTTGGGGACATTTATCACTTACTCTTCTGGAGGTCTTACCCAAAGCATAAGACAATAGGAAGAAATAGGATAGGAGATATTGAGAGGAAATAATAAAAAATGTCATGATCTTTAAATGATATGATTGCCTTTCTAGAAAATTTAAGACAAAGAAAAACAATGAGGTCTAATGAGAGATATCAGTAAGAAAGTCAGGAATGACTATAAACGTACCAAAATCAATAGGTTTCTTACACATCAGCAATAATGTTATAAAATATGATGTGTAAATGAGAATTCTTTAATTAAATCAAGATATTTGCATCCAACGTAACTACACTACAGTCATTACAAAGATGGTGTACATCTCTATAACATGACATGGAAAGAGATCTAAAACGTTTGGTAAAAGGAAATAGCAAAGTCCAAACAGTGTGCAAAGTATCAAAGTAAATGAAATTATATATGTAAACGTGTATGTGCATATGAGTGTGTGTATGTGTTTATACACTTATGTGCCACATAATATGTTTGGTCAGCGATGAACCACATATACAACGGTGATCCAAAAATATTATAATGGAGCTGAAAAATTCCTATTGGCTAGTAATGCAGTAGCCATGGTAGTGTCTTCACACAAAGCATTGCTCATCTGTTTGTGGTGGTGCTGGTGTAAACTAACCTACTGCACTATGAATCATATAAAAAGTATAGCAATACAATTATGTACGTTATAATACTTGAAAATGATAATAAACAACTGTTACTGGTTTATGTGTTTACCATATTATACTTTTTATCATTATTTTGGAGTATACTCCTTCTACTTATATATATTAAAAGTTTGACTGTAGGCAGGACGCAGTGGCTCATGCCTGTAATCCCAGCACTTTGGGAGGCCAAGGCAGGTGGATCACTTGAGGTCAAGAGTTCGAGAGCCAGCCTGGCTAACATGGTTAAACTCTGTCTCTACTAAAAATACAAAAATTAGCTGAGCATGGTGGCACGCACCTGTAATCCCAGTTACTCAGGAGGCTGAGGCAGGAGAATCACTTGTACCTAGAAGGTGGAGGTTGCAGTGAGCCAAGATCATGCCACTGCACTCCAGCCTGGGCACTAGAGAGAGACTCCAGCTCAAAAAAAAGAAAAAAAAAATTGACTGTAAAATAGCCTCAGACAGGTCCTTTAGAAGGTAGCCCAGAAGAAGGCATTGTTGTCACAGGTGATGACAACTCTGTGTGTGTTATTGCCTCTGAAGACCTTCCAGTGGGACAAGATGTGGAGGAGGAAAATAGTGATATTGATGATCCTGACCCTGCTTAGGCCTAGGCTAATATGTATATTTGTGTCTTAGTTTTTAACAAAAGCTTAAAAAGTAAAAAAAAAAAAAAAAAAAAAAAAAAAGGAAAAAGCTTATAAAATAAGGATAGAAAGAAAATATTTTTGTACAGCTGTACAATGCTTTTGTGTGCATGTGTGGGTTATTTTATTTTATTTTTTAGAGACGGGGTTTTACTATGTTTCCCAGGCTGGTCTAGAACTCCCGGGCTCAAGCAATCCTCCCGCCTCAGCTTCCCAAAGTGCTGGGATTACAGGCCTGAGCCACCATGTCCAGCAGTGTTTTAAGCTAAGTGTTACTACAAAAGAGTCAAAAAGTTTACAAATTTAAAAATTTATAAAGTAAAAATGTTACAGTAAACTCAGGCTAATTTATTATTAAAGCAAGAACAAATTTTAAAATAAATTGAGTGCAGCCTAAGCATACAGCGTTTGTAAAGTCTGCAGTAGCACACAGTCATGTCCTAGGCCTTCACAATCACTTGCCACTCACTCGCTGACTTACCCAGAGCAACTTCTCGTCCTGTAAGCTCCATTCATGGTAAGTGCCTTACACGAGTGCACCATTTAAAAAAAGTCTTTTATGCTGTATTTTAATTGTATCTTTTCTGTGTTTAAATACACAAATACTTTATGTTTACTATGTTTAAATACACAAATTGTAGCACCACTGTGATACAACTGCCTACAGTATTCAGCACAGTAAGATGCTGTACAGGTTTGTAGCCTGGGAACAATAGACTATATATACAGCTGTATACAGCCTAGGAGAATTAGATTTTATATATATGTAGTCTAGGTGTGTAGTAGGCTATACCATCTCGGTTTGTGTAAGTATACTCCATTATGTTCACACAATGATGAAATTGCTTAATTTCTCAGAATGAAGAATATATTCCTTCAGCAGGGATACATTCATTTCTCAGAACTATCCCTGTTGTTAAGTGACACATGACTGGATATAAAGTATACATAATATATACATATGTACTGGAAAAGAATCTGGAAGAACATAACCCATCCCTTTAAAGTGGTTTTCTTATGGGTGGGGAAGAGCTGGAATTATGGCTTTCTCTTTCTCTAGTCTATATTTCCCTAATATTTTTACATGACAATTATGTATTATATTTGAAATCCAAGGAAGAGGCTAAGTGCAGTGGCTCATGTTTGTAATTCCAACACTTTGTGAGGTCAAGGCAGGAGGACTGCTTGAGCCCAGGAATTCAAGACCAGCCTGGGTGACATAGGGAGTCCTGGTGTCTTAAAAAAAAAAATTATCCAGGCAAGGTGGTGCGTGCCTGTGGTCCCAGCTACTCAGGAGGATAAGGCTGGAGAATCGCTTGAGCCTGGGAGATGGAGGCTGCAGTGAGGTGTGATAGCGCCACTGCACTCCAGCCTGGGTGACAGAGCTAGACTCTGTCTCAAAACAAACACACAAAAGGCCAAAGAAAGCAATGAATACTAAAAATCTAAAAAAGAAAAATTAAATGTTAAGAATCTTCTTGAGCTCTCCTTTTATAGAGAATTTAAAAGCTCACCTCCTTAAGACTGAAATTGAAAATGAATAGCTACAAAAATGGGAATAGAATGTTCTGAGCTTCAGGTCAGTAAGAAAAGTAACTATGTGCTAATATTGTTAAATCAAAACATATTTTAAAAGATAGACCCAGTTTTGGAAATTTCCTATTTTCTCTAGTGTTTAAATCAACCTCTTTAAATATTATATATTTTTCTGATTATGTCAGTAATTCACGTTTACTCCAAGGATTTAGAAAATACCAAAAAGAACAAAGAAGGAAACAGAAATGACCTACAATCATGTTCTTCAGAGATAACCAAAATTAATATTAATATTTTTGTGATACATATTTCCCGTTAGTCTTTTAATTAACACATAGGTATATTTTTAAAAAAGGGATTATAACTATTTTCATCTGACAACACATAATGAAGGTGTCCTGCTGCCATTCTTTGGCATAGCATTGAATATTACCATTACTTCTTATTTTTGTTATAATTATCACTACAATCCATACATTTATGTTAAAATTGTTAGTTAAAAAAATTAGATACAGGCTGGGTGCGGTGGCTCATGCCTGTAATCCTAGCACTTTGGGAGGCCGAAGTGGGCAGATTGCCTGAGCTCAGGAGTTTGAGACCAGCCTGGGCAACACGGTGAAACCCCGTCTCTGCTAAAATACAAAAAATTAGCTAGGCGTGGCAGTGTGCGCCTGTAGTTCCAGCTACTCAGGACGCTGAGACAGGACAATCGCTTGAACTCGGGAAGCGGAGGTTGCAGTGAGCCAAGATCACGCCACTGCACTCCAGCCTGGGTGACAGAGCGAGACTCCGCCTCAAAAACAAACAAACTAAAAAGATACATGAGTCAAAGGACCTTTTCTGAGTTATTTACAGCTATGCCCCCAGTGCAGGGAACAGAGACCGATTCTTAGTAGAGAATAAACATTAATGAATGAATTTCATTTCCCCACGCCAGGAGGGCTTAAGCCTTAGTATGTATAAGCATTATCAGGAGAACTTGTTAATGCACAATTCCAAGATCTCAGCCCCAGAGATATTGATTCAGATGTCTTTGGTGGGGCCAGAGTGATTCTGATGCTGAGACCAACCTTTGGGAAACACTGCCTTAAGCTAAATACATAGAATAATCACTGAATCTTTAAAAGCATCAAGGTTTTGAAGACCTCTGATTTATATTGTTAATTTACCTTCCTGAAAAGTTTTGCCAACTTACTGCTTTAAAGCAACCTCCTTCTACCTTGTGACATGTAAAACTGCCTATTTCATGGTGTTTCATCAACACTGTGTATTACTGATTTTAAAAAATTATGACCAATTTGATAGGAACAAGGAAGAAAAAATAAACAGCTTCTCATTAAAGATACAGAAAGTCATAAAAGAAAGTCACAATCATCTAAATTCACACCATCTGGAATGAGTTACCTTATTCACCTCTTGGCATGATTCTTTCTAGCCTTTTTTGTTTTTTCTGCTTTATTGAGGTATAGTTGACAAATACAAATTGTATATATTCAAGGTGTACGAAGTGATGATTTGATATACATATACACTGTGAAATGATTGCCACAACTAAGCTGATTAACATATCTGCCACCTCACATAGTTACCTTTTTTTGTGGTAAAAATACTTAAGATTCACTCAGTAAATTTCAAGTACACAATACATTACCTATAGTCACCATGCTATATATTATGTCCCCAGAAATTATTCATCTTATAACTGCAAGTTTGTACCCTTTGACCAACATCTATTTTTCCACCCCCTCAATTTTTGCTTTTTAAAGAAAACAATCATTATTGTTGTTTTAAAAATGGTACATGCTTATTATAGAGAATGTGTATAATGAAAAAGAACAAATATGAAGATTAAAAACAGCCCAGATTGCACCATGTAGACATAATTAGACTTAATATAAGAAATGACTTTAGACATCTTTCTTTTTCCTTTATTTACTTTTTTAATTTTAATTTTTTAAAATTTTAGGTTCAGGGGTACATGTGCAGGTTTGTTATACAGGTAAATTGTGTGTTGTGGAGCTTTTGTGTACAGATTATTTTGTCACCCAGGTAATAAGCATAGTTCCTGATAGGTAGTTTTTCCCTCTCTCCCTCCTCCCACCCTACATCCTCAAGTAGGCCCCGGTATCTGTTGTTCCCTTCTTTGTGTCCATGCGTATTCAATGTTTAACTCCCACTTATAAGTGAGATCATGTGATACTCCGTTCCTGTGTTAGTTCACTTAGGATAGTGACCTCCAGTTCCATCCATGTTGCTGCAAAGGACATGATCTCCTTTATTTTTTTAATAACTGTGTGGTATGTGTATGCACCACATTTTGATTATCCAGTCTATCACTGATGGTCATTTAGGTTGATTCCATGTTTTCCCTGTTGTGAATAGTGTTGCAATAAACATATGCATGCACATGTCTTTATGGTATAATAGAACTATTTATATTCCTTTGAGTATTGTATTAGTCTGTTTTCATGCTGTTGATAAAGACATACCTGAGACTAGGAAGAAAAAGAGTTTTAATTGGACTTACTCTTCCACATGGCTGGGGAGGCCTCAGAATC
>NW_012108031.1:124308-162495 GCF_000951045.1 Mandrillus leucophaeus | reverse complement strand
GATACATAGTTTGCAAATATTTTCTTCCATTCTGTAGGTTGTTTACTCTGTTGATAGTTGCTCTTTAGTTTAATTATGTCCCATTTGTCAATTTTTGTTTTTGTTGCAATTGCTTTTGGCATCTTCATCATGAAATCTTTGCTGGGGTCTATGTCCAGAATGGTATTTCCTAGGTTGTTGCCCAAGGTTTTTATAGTTTTAGGTTTTGCATTTAAATCTTTAATTCATCTTGAGTTGATTTTTGTATGCAGTGTAAGAAAGGGTTCCAGTTTCAACCTTCTGCATATGGCTAGCCAGTTATCCCAGCATGATTTATTGAATAAGGAGTCCTTTCCCCATTGCTTGTTTTTGTTGACTTTGTCGAATATCAGATGATTGTAGGTGTGTGACATACTTTCTGGCCTCTCTATTCTGTTCCATTGGTTTATGTGTCTATTTTTGTACCAGTACTATGCTGTTTTGGTTACCTTGCAGTATAGCCTTGTAGCCTTGTAGTATAGTTTGAAGTTAGGTAGTGAAATGCCACTGGCTTTTTTTCTTTATTTTTTTTTTCTTAGGATTGCCTTGGCTATTCAGGCTCTTTTTGGGTTCAACATGAATTTTACTGATTTGCATATGTCAAAACCTGGCATTCCAGGTATAAAGCCTACTTGATCATGGTGGAGTAGCTTTCTGATGTGCTGCTAGATTCATTTTTGCAATATTTTGTTGAGGATTTTTGCATCTATGTTCATCAAGGATTTTTGCCTGATGGTTTTGTACGTGTCTGTGTGTCTCTGCCAGGTTTTGGTATCAGTATGATGCTGGTCCCATAGGATGAGTTAGGTAAAATTTCCTCCTCCTCATGTTTTGGGAACAGTTTTAGAAGGAATGATACTAGCTCTTCATTGTATATCTGATAGAATTTGGCAGTGATTCTGTCTAGTCTTGGGTTTTTATGTTGGTAGGCTTTCTGTTTTTACTTATTCAATTTTAGAACTCGTTATTGTTCTGTTCAGGGATTCAATTTCTTCCTGGTTCAATCTTGGCATATTTCCAGAAATTTATCAATTTCTTCTAGATTTTCTAGTTTGTGGGCATAGAGGTGTTCATAGTAGTCTCTCAGGATTCTTTTGTATTTCTGTTGGGTCAGTAGTAATGTCCCATTTGTCATTTCTCCTTGTGTTTATTTGGCCCTTCTCTTTTGTTTTGTTTGTTAGTCTAGCTAGCAATCTATCAGTCTTATTTATTCTTTCGAAGACTCCAACTCCTGGTTCACTTATCTTTTGCATGGGTTTTCCACATCTCAATTCCCTTCAGTTCTGCTTTGATTTTGGTTATTTCTTGTCTTTTAGCTTTGGGGTTGCTTTGCTGTGGCTTCTCTAGTTCTTTTAGTTGTGATATTAGGTTGATAATATGAGATCTTTCTAACTTTTTGATGTGGGCATTTAGTGCTATAAATTTCCCTCTTAACACTGCTTTAGCTGTGTCCCAGACATTCTGATATGCTGTATGTTTGTTCTCATTAGTTTCATAGAACTTCTTAATTTCTGCCTTAATTTCATTATTTACTCAAAAGTCATTCAGGAGCAGGTTGCATAATTTCCTTGTAATTGCATGTTTTTGAGTAATTTTTTAAAGTCTTGATTTCTATTTTTATTATGCTGTTGTCTGAGAGTGTGTTTGGTATGATTTTGGTTCTTTTGCATTTGCTGAGGATTGTTCTATGTCCAATTGTTGGTCGATTTTAGAGTATGCGGCATATGGCGAAGAGAAGAATGTATATTCTATTGTTTTGGGATGGAGAGTTCTGTAGATGTCTGTTAGGCCCATCTGGTCAAGTGTCAAGCTCAGGTCCTGAATATCTTTGTTAGTTTTCTGTCTTTATGATCTGTCTAATACTGTCAGTGGGGTGTTGATGTCTCTATTTATTGTGTGCATGGGTTCTAAGTCTCTTCATAGGTCTCTAAGAACTCGCTTTATGAAACTGGGTGATCCTGTGTTGGTATTTAGGATAATTAGGTCTTCTTGTTGAATTGAACCTTTTACCGTTATGTAATGCCCTTCTTTGTCTTTTTTGACCATTATTGTGATGTCCTTCTTGTCTTTTTGACCGTTGTTGGTATAATGTCTGTTTTGTCTGAAATTACAACAGAAACCTCTGCTTTTTTTTCTGTTTTCTCTTTGCTTGGTAATTTTTTCTCCATTCCTTTATTTTGAGGCTATGGGTGTCATTGCATGTGAGATGGGTCTCTTGAAGACAGCATATAGTTGGGTCGTGCTTCTTTATCCAACTTGCCACTCAGTGCCTTTAAATTGGGGCATTTAGCCTGTTTACTTTCAAGATTAATATTGACATGTGCAGATTTGATCCCATCATCATGTTGTTAGCTGGTTGTTATGCAGACTTAATTGTGTGGCTGCTTTGTAGTGTCAATGGTCTATGTACTTAAGTGTATTTTTGTGGTAGCCTGTAATGGTCTTTCCTTTTGACATTTAGCACTCCCTTAAGGACTTCTTGTAAAATAGGCCTAATGGTAATTAATTCCCCTAGCATTTGCTTGTCTGAAAAGGATTTTATTTCTCTTTTGCATATGAAGCTTAGTTTGGCTGGATGTGAAATTCTTGGTTGGAATTTCTTTTCTTTATGAATATCAAATATAGCCCCCCAATCTCTTCTGGCTTATAGCATTTCTGCTGAAAGGTCTGTTTTTAGCTTGATGGAGTTCCCTTTGTAGGTGTCCTGACCCTTCTCTCTAGCTGCCTTTAATATTTTGTCTTTAATTTTGACCTTGGAGAATCTGATGACTATGTGTCTTGTGGATGATCATCTTGTATAGTATCTTGCAGGGGTTCTCCGCATTTCCTGAATTTGAATGTTGGCCTCTCTGGTGTGTTTGGGGACATTCTCATGGATGATATTCTCAACTGTGTTTTCTAAGTTGCTTGCTTTCTCTTCCTCTCTTTCAGGGATGCCAATGAGTCGTACATTTGTTCTCTTTACATAATCCCATATTTTTCAGAGATTTTCTTCATTCTTCTTTATTACTTTTTATTTATTTTTGTCTGACTGATTTATCGCAGAGAACTAGTCTTTGAGCTCTAAGATTCTTTCCTCAGTTTCGTTGTTTCTGCTGTTAACACTTGTGATTGCATTATGACATTCTTGAAGTGAGTTTTTCAGTTCTTTCAGATCTGTTTGGTTCTTTCTCAAAATGGCCATTTCATCTTTACTCTCCTGTGTCATTTTCTTGTGTTCCTTAGATTTTTTTGGACTGGGTTTTGACTTTCTCGTGAATGTCAGTGATCTTCATTCCTATCCATAATCTGAATAATATTTCTGTCATTTCAGTCATTTCAGTTTGGTTAAGAACAGGGGGACTAGTGTGATTATTTGGAGGTAAGAAAACACTCTGACTCTTTGAGTTGCCAGAGTTCTTGAGCTGGTTCTTTCTCATCTGTGTAGGCTGGGCTGGTGATCCTTCACTGTTTGAAGTTGGTGTCCTTTGAATGGCTTTTTCTTTTTATCTTCTTTGATGCCCTTGGGGGTTTGATTGTGGTAAAAAGTGGGTTCAGTCAACTGAGTTCATTTCTGGAAGATTTTAGGGAACCAGGGCCCAGGTCAGTACTCCTGGTCTGCATGCTCTAGTTTTGTGGGGCTGGTACCAGGTCCCTGCCTTTGTTCTCTGGTCCTTTGAAATTAGGAACCTGTTGCACAGGAGGAGCCGAGGTGTTCTTGGTCTGCTGGCCACAATACTCCAATAAGTGGTACCAGCCAAAGTGCTTCATAGGGGGTGCCAGCAGCCATGGCAGCATGGCAGATGCATGTCCCTAGACATATTTATATGCATGTCTACAGATGGATGAATAAAAGATAGACAAATAGATGGCTGACTGGCTTGTTGGAGAACAAGAGGGGGATACTTTTGTGAAAGTTGTCAGAATAAAAAGTCACTTGTGTTAAAAAAAAAAAACAAAAAAAACAACAGAAAAAAAACTCTGACAAATAGAGCCAAGGAAGGCCATGAAGAGAAGGGTTCACATGCATAAATACTTGGTAACAAAAACTACCACAAAAGACTGCAAAAAACACAACCTTGCACAAAGGCTATCACAACCTTACACAAAAAATATTTCTGTGAGAATATCTGCCCCCAACTGCCTGTCCAAACTTGGACTGGTGTCACCCTTGTTATTGATCCTTGTAACCCAAGGAAAATTATCTTAAAACGATTATGTAATCCTCCTCGTTTTTCATTTAAAAGCCTTTGTCTTTCTTTACCTCCTTGAATATGCATATAGTTTACTATGGCACACACATTCCCATTGCAATGCTTTATTCCTGAATATGTATAGTTTTCTTTTAGAGACTCTGTCTCTGTTTGTTATTTAGGTTGACACTTTTATAAAAGTGGAAACATACTACAGATAATCATGGGTATGCTATCTTGTATGTTACCTGGGCTCTACTCTGTATTCTGGGATTTTGTTAATTGTTCTATATCAGGGTTCATAATTCCCATTGGAGTGTGTATTCTGTTCTTTTCATTGGTTCTTAGGTTGGATTATCTCAGAAGCAGAAACCGAGACAAGAAAGTTAGTGGAAGCAGTTTATTTGGGAGAACATCCCAGGAAGCACTGGTAGGTGAGTGGAAAAGTGAGGAAGGGAAGGGAAGAAAGCCAGTAAAGGGTGTGCCAGTAAAAGGTTACTTTTGTGGGCCGTAGGAGCAGCTCAGTCCCACCAGGGAACTCTGGGAGGCAGTGCAGAACACATATCAGAGTTACTGCAATTGACAGTGGAGAAATTGGATATTTATCCCACCTGATGTCAGTCATTGCTTGAGCATTGCTGGGAGGAGCATTAACTTCCCAGCACTTTCTGCCTGCCCCTTGAGAGGCCAAATGGGCTCTGCTGATCAAAAGAACACTCAGAGGCTGGGCGTGGCAGCTCACGTCTGTAATCCCAGCACTTTGAGAGACCAAGGCAGGCAGATCACTCGAGGTCAGGAGTTCAAGACCAGCCTGGCCAACATGGTAAAACCCAGTACCTACTAAAAATACAAAAAATTAGCTGGATGTAGTGGTACATGCCTGTAGTCCCAACTACTTGGGAGACTGACGCAGGAGAATTGCTTGAATCTGGGAGGTGGAGGTTGCAGTGAACTGAGATCATGCCACCTGCACTCCAGCCTGGCTGACAGAGCAAGACTCTGTCTCCAAAACAACAACAAAAAAAAAACAGAAAAACCCTCAGCTGTAGGTGGTTGCAGTTGGAAGCTCAAAAACCAGATACAGAAATTGTGAATGCTGAGGGGGGTGGGCAGGGCCCCAACAGTGTTGGTATTACTCGGGGATTTTGGATTGTTTTCCCAGTTCAGCCTGGAACCCTAGAGCCTTGCATACTTTTCAGAGCATCAGAGCCATTGCTCACTTCTCTATTTATCTGTTTTCCTCCAGCATTCATTTCCATCATTTCTCAGTCAGAAGATGAGAGAGATACACATATGAACTTAGTATATATATTCTGTCTTGATTTGGAGGTTTTGGTAAGGATACTCAAGATTTTGTTGACTGTCTTGTACTGTTTCTGGGGGCAGCAGTAAAGGTAGGAGTTGAGCCTTCCTGTGTATCTGGCTTCTCCGTTCTCTCTAGAAGTTGGTGTTCCCCCCAAGCCCTTCCTGCCAGTCACCTCTCATAGTTTTTAAAGTTATCATATAATGATTTAAAAATGTGTCCACAAATTCTTTGACATTCTTCCTCCAAAGGGCAGAGGCTAATTCCCCTCCTCCTGAGTGTGGGCTGGACCTGATGATTCTCTTCTTTTTAATTAATTAAATTATTTATAGAGATGAGGTCTCGCTATGTTGGCCAGGTTGGTCTTGAACTCCCAGCCTCAAACAATCCTCCTGTCTCGGCCTTCCAAAGTGCTAGGATTACAGGTGTGAGCCACCATACCTGGCCTTGATGATTCTCTTCTAATGAATAAAATACAGTGTAAGTAAGGGTATGTGACTAGCAGATCAAAATCATCCTGATTCCCCCCAGCTTGAAATCTTGGATCACTGACTCTGAGGGAGGCCAGCTACCCTGTTGTGAAGCTACTCACCAACTCTGCAGTGAGATCCACAAGATGATTCTGTGAGCAGTCATGAGGAATGAAAGCCTCTGGATAATAGCCGCACGACAGAGTTAGGAAGAAGATCCTCTAGCACCTGTCAAATCTCTAGACGGCAAAACCTGAGCCAGAACCACCCAGCTAAGCTTCTCCCAGATTCCTGGCTCACAAAAGCTGTGAAAAGAAATGTTTGTTCTTTTAAGCCATTGAGTTTTGAGGTAATTTGTTAAGTGGCAGTAGATAACTATTATTAATAAAATTGTATTGGATTTTTTCATTTCCTAGTTTGGTTCTTTTTGGTAAATTTAAGGTTGGCTTTTAAAAATATTTTTTGCTCTCCTTTTAAAATGTGTAGTTTTTCACCATATTAAACAAGAACTTTGATATCAACTCTTTGCCTCGAATATGGCACGATATGTTAACCTTTGCTTTTCACTTCCTTTTTTTTTAGAAAGAGGGTCTTGCTCTGTCACCCAGGCTGGAGTGAAGTGATGCATCCTCAGTTCACCGCAACCTCTGCCTCCTGGGCTCAAGCAGCCCTCCCATTTCAGCCTCTTGAGTAGCTGGGACTTCAAGTGCATACCCCCCCGCCTAACTAACTTTTTTATGCTTTTTTTTTTTTTTTTTTCTTTTTTATAGAGATGGAGTTTTGCCAGGCTGGTCGTGAACTCCTGGACTCAAGCGATCAATCTGCCTTGGTCTCCCAAAGTGCTAGGATTGTAGGTGACAGCTACTGCACCTGGCCATTCCTTTTTATTATACGTAGTCATTGGGGATCTGGGGCAACTTTTGTCATTTTGTTTCTGGGACAATAGTGAAGAGGTAATTTATTCAGTGTGTCCTTCCCCCTCACATTTTACCTATAAAGAGAACAATGTGGAGAGGTTAATGCTCTTAATTGATAGAGACACTAACAAGTTCTAGACAAAAAAAGGCTTTAATGTAGCCTCCAAAAACCTCTTCAACATTTGTGGTTTTTTTCCACACCTACTTCTAACAATCCTCTTGGATTCTCTGGATTCTTCGTAACCTCAGTCACGGACACCACTACTGTTCTCTCCTTGTGGTTCATACTGATTAGAAGTGGCTGTTCCTCTGCATCACCAGGTTCATAACCTCAATGTTCTCTGTTCGAAATCTCTTAAGAAATATTTTTTCCTATACATTTCACATTTGCATTTTATTTTTAGAAATATTGCATGAAGGACATAGAACAAAGGGCAGAATCTGATGAGTGGGGAGATTATGACCTCGTGAAGTTAAAGTAGAGTCTCTTAACCTAGAAACTAGAGAAAGCAGGTATTCCCTTCTAAGCAACTCTAGCACCTCCATTTTATAATAAGTTAAATCACTTTAAAATAAAAAAAATTATGTTGAAATGTAAGCATGGGAGAACAGAGCTTCAAGACATACTTGATGATTTGAAAAAAAAACTCTTGTAGAAATACACACTTAAAAATGAGAGCACAAACTAGTACATATTCTGTGATAAAAATCATGTAAAAAGGGTGGATATATATGGATATAGATTTGGAACTAAAGAAATGTAAATAGCTATTTTATTTAGGCCTAGACACCACAGGTACATTTTTTGAAACCATAAAAACAAAACCTTTCTGGAAGGAAGATATATAACTACATATGCCTGGGTGGATTTCTGTAAACATACTGCAATGGAGAATTTTTAAAAGTAAATTGGTGCCGGGTGCGGTGGCTCACACCTGTAATCCCAGCACTTTGGGAGGCTGAGGCGGGTGGATCACTTGAGGTCAGGTGTTTGAGACGAGCCTGGCCAACATGGTGAAACCCCATCTCTATTAAAAATACAAAAATCAGCTGGGTGTGGCAGTGCACACCTGTAATCCCAGCTACTTGGGAGGCTGAGGCAGAGAATCACTTGAACCTGGGAGGCGGAGGTTGCAGTGAGCCGAGATTGCGCCACTGCACTCCAGCCTGGGCAACAGAGCAAAACTCAATTTCAAAAAAAAAGAAAAAAAAGTAAATGGGGCTGCGGTTATGAAGCAGAGAGAAAGAGAGCATTCTTTCCTTCTGGCTGAAGTGGGTTTGTGAGATAAGACTTCCCTCGTATCTGTTTTAAAATGGTTCTGTGCTTCTTTCCCTCTCCCGCTTGGCCCCCTTTTGCTGTGGTCTGTTTTTCTTCTCCTCTCTTGATAGAAAATCTCCAAATTACTGTGTGACTGATTATTTTGCCTGAACAAAAATAATGATAATAAAACTTCCAAAAACTGAAGTATGGTAAGTTTCAATTTTAAAATCAGACCAACAAGGTGGTGTCTCAAGAGCTGAGCCTGCTGTCACCTTTGGCTTCTAAGAAACAACCAACAGCCTGCCTCAGTCTTCTACGTGTGTTTTCAGCCCTCTGAGTATGGAAGTAACCTAAGGCAGGGAGCAAAGGCCATACAATTGAAAGAAATAAATAGGCCTGCTTATTAGGTCTCCCTATAAAACTATTTATGATCTGTTATGCCTCATCTATTAAAGAACGTAATAAGCACCACAGGTCACGTTACAGATGTGCATGTGGTTAACTTTAAAAATGCGGCTGTCTCCAGAAGGAATTCCGTTTGAAGAAGGGCCAGTTGCAGTGTAATGTCAAACTGTTTCCATCTGCCCTGTGGACTGCTGAACACTGATCATTTATGTCAGGGTCGACAAGGCCATTTTCTTCCCTGGGCAGGGAAAAAAAAAAAAAAGAGAGCAGCGGAGGTATACATCAGGCCAGAGGGGGTAAATCTCTACAGAGAGGACTCTAGCTATGAGATGGTAGCTGGGTAGAGGTGACCTTGCAGAAGGCCAGGTGAGTATGTTCAGGAATCTGGGTACACTGTAACAAATGGGAAGTCCTGGCCAGGATGTGTCTGTAATGGCAAGCTTGTAAAGTGGTATACAGCCCCGCTGTGGCAGTTAATCCCTGACTTGGCATCTTTGGGAGAGCTGAGGTCTTCTATCTTTTTATAAATGAACTGCAGCTCCGGGTGGTCGCAGTGGCTCACACCTGGAATCCCAGCACTTTGGGAGGCCAAGGTGGGCGGATCAAGAGGTCAGGAGTTTCAGACCAGCCTGGCCAATACAGTGAAACCCAGTCTCTACTAAAAATACAAAAATTAGCCAGGCGTGGTGGTGCACACCTGTAGTCCCAGCTACTTGGGAGGCTGAGGCTGGAGAATCGCTTGAACCTGGGAGGCAGAGGTTGCAATGAGCCGAGATCGCGCCACTGACTCCAGCCTGGGCGATGAGTGAGACTCCATCTAAAAAACAAAACAAAACAAAAGAACTGCAGCTCAGTTTCTTATGTTCCATTTCATCCTGTGACCTGACCTCACACTACGTGGGTCAAAATAGATGTCTTTGAAATGCATGTGGTTTCCCTAAGTTATTTTAGTGTCAAAACTTCTGGAATTTGCCTAAAACATAAATCCACATCCCTTTCCACCTTCAGTCTTCATTTTTCACCTTTTCCTTGTAAGTATCAGTATCTATATTTTTTTATTCATGTCTTTTTTTCTTAGCTTTAAATTCTGGGTTTTATGACCCTTGCCTTATTATCACAGATTTCTTCTCTCTATATGGCTTCCTGCTTTATTGTCTGTGGGCTTACTCGCTACCTCTTCTGAAAAATTCTCTAGAGATTCTACACTAGGTCAGATCTTTGCTACTGGCAGCACAAACTTCATCCCTGCACTCACATATGGCGGAAGAGACTAGCTGCTTTTCATATGTCAACTCAAAAGATGAGGGATTTTTGAGGGTAATACCATCGTAAGCGGCTTTCATTTTCTTTGTACTCTAAAATTTTTTTCCAAATGTTCAATAATAAACATTACTTTAATTTACAATTTTAAAAGATGAGATACATATCATGAATAACCTTGGCTTCCTTTCATAAACCACTATGGCTCTATTATTTTATCCAAATCCCTTTTGAAGTTACATATTTTACCCTTTTAACTTATGAGTTCAAGAGCATTATAAATTGCCACTCATGATGAAGTAGTGATGTCTTTGATTTATAAAAGACAAATATCTAAGTTTGTCATTTTAGAGAATTGTACTTCTTTAGTCAAACATTGAATATTAGTCATGATTCTCATAAAACTTGCAAATGAATATAAAACATCTAAGTGCTATTCTCCTTTATTTTTTGTGTCTCTGTGGTAAGTAGTAAAATGAATTATAGCAAAGTCACTAATGTCCATTTAGCAGACGCTTGCTGGGTGTGGCTACACCAGAGGCTGGCTGTCTTGGTTAGGAGCATATGACATGGAGTCAGTGTGAGCTGGGTTTGTGTCCTCACTTATCACTTCTTACGTCACTTTTTCTTTTTATTTGAATGGAGGGGGTGAGAAACAGGTGTGTGGGGGCAGGAGGAGAGAAGCAAGGGGGCAAATGGAAGGGATGTAGCAAAAGAGAGGATGGAGGTGGGGGAGAAGCAGGTGGGAAGTACCAGGAGGATGAAGTAAGGAAGCAGGTGGGAGGAGAAACAGGAAAGCAAGAGAGGATGGGAAGGTGGTGAGAAGTGAGGGATGGGACCAGGGGAAGAGTAAGAGGTGAGGCCAGCAGGGAAAAGTGAGGGGGCAGGTCCTTTGTCATCTGGAACCAATTTTTCACCATTCTGAGCCTTTTTTTTTCTGACTTGCAAAATAGGGATGATAATAGCACCTACCTCATAAGATTAATAATATGACTGTTATGAGGATTATGTAATATAATCTATGAAATCCAAAGTGAAGGAAACACTACAAGATGACTGTTTCAGTTTCTTCAATAAATAAATTGAAAAGAAAATAAAGATGTTTTGCTCTGGAGGAGGGGAAGAGAGAAAGAGGACGGCAGAGAGAGCAAGCCTGAGTACATAGTACGTTTAGCACTACATTAATTTAAAGTTTTAGCTATTTATATTATGTGCTGTCCAAATTAAACTATACAACAGTTTACCGAAATCAAATAAATGTTCATGACATTCTACTAAGTGCACTTCTAGGTCGTCCTGTCATTCAATGAATGTTACGTTGTACCCGCCAGGCCATTTGGGGTTACAGTGAAAGATAATGACAAACCTCACTCTTGGCCCTGGCTTTGATGATTATTAGATGTGACATCTTGAACAAATAATTGTTCCACTTCTACATTTCCTCAGCTATAAAATTTGGATGAACATAATACCTGCCTCACAAGCTGTTGTGAAGATTCATTACAGCATTAGGTGTAATGTTTAGCACTGTACCTAACACTCAAAAAGTATCAATCAATAAATAAATACTGCTTCCCATTATAGTTATCACAATAATCAACTTTTCACCTGCCCTCAATAAGCTTATTATCCAACAGGGGAGATAAGACACATCCGACATGTCCGCAGAGAACTATAGCTCAAGGCCCAAGGTGAGGAATGGTGCAAGCTACATACAGGTGTTGTGGGAACACAGGAGAGAGTGCAGGGATTTGGATACAGGGGACCAAAGTCAGGAGGTTTGTGTACAGACCAGCAACAATTTTTAAAGAGCCACTCCTCTGACTGTAGGAGCCGCAGTCTCTGGGTTTTGAGTTCTCTCTTCAGAGAACTGCAGGGTAAACTGCTGTGAATGCAGACTGGAGATCCCCTGAGACGCCACCATCCCTGCGCTGAGTGTGTCTTCCTGCCTGATGCATTTAAGTTACTGCCATGCAGCAGGCAGTTGATGGAAGCCTGTGAGGAGAAGGGCACTCTGGCTGAGCTGAAGGGGGGCAGATAAATAAAGCTCACCTAAACACTGAGAGAGCCCAAGCATTAGGATAAAGGGAGATCAAGGATTCCTCTGCAGAGGGGTTCAAGGACCTCACTGGGAGGAGGAACTTGAAGTTTCATAGGAAGTTTTCTGAGGTACCTGATTCTCTTTGCCCTCCTGTCTACGAGACTCAGGGCACCAGGGCCAAGAGGTAGTGATACAAGTAGGAGGAGCCCTGGATTTGATTCAAAGGATCGATTTGAGTCCTGACTTCACTACATACAGAGCGGCCTTGGGCAAGTTGCATAACCACACTGGACTGCAATTTCCTCAACCATAAAACAGGTTTAATAATACCTGCCTTCAGTATCTCATGGGAGTATTGTGAGGATTGAGCGAGTCAATGTATATGAAACATGAGTTATTATTGCCAGTGACTTCGGTCTCTTTGTCCTTGACTTTGGATATGCTTTGTGTGTCTTAAAATGAATTAATCACTCAAGTAAGTATTTCTGCGACTAGCCTTGACCAGGACAGATAAATAGGAAACACGTTTCTTTAAAGGTCGTTTGTATTTAGGTATGCTTCAAACATTTTCTTCATTTATTTCTTCCCTCAGGGAAATCCCTGTTCTTTGCATGATAGAATACTTACTCATCTTTTTATAATTCAACATGAATACTGCAATCACTTTAAAGTCACTGGTAGGAAAAGCAGGTTTCTTCTAGACTCCGCCATTTGCTATAAAAGGTAAAAGATGACCTTGTCTGAAATATAGGATGTAATTATTTCAGATTCTGAAAAAAAAAAGTTCTTTGAATAAACCATGCCTTTCCTTTGAATGTTTCTTTTTAAGAAAACTGCAAGCTCTAGCAAGAAAGATACCACAAAAATAGAAATGCCAATCTCTAAAGATCCCAAGACACTTTGAAAATAATAAATAATTAATTTTTTTCAAGCATCCTTAATATGATTAATCTTATTTTAGAGATGAGGCAAGGGAAGCCAACAGAAGTTAAGGGACCTGCCCAAGGTTATAAGCAGCCAAGCCTAGAATAGAAGCTGATTTGGAGCTCAGCACTTCTTCTAATGAAAGGGTCTCAGTTTAGTACAATTACTGAGTTTGAACAATGTCATATGCACTGTGGGAGACATCATCTAAGAGCCCATAATCTACTAGGGACCACCCTCCCAAAAAAAGTATAAAGCAAACAGCAGTGAATACTATAATTAGATGTCAAGATGTCATAAAAGAAGAGAAGGGGAAGAGATTAATTATGACTCAGGCAGAAGGGAAGTCTGGGTATATTTTTACAGAGGAGATGGGATTTGAGCTGAGGCTTTGGGAATGGGTTGGACATGTACAGGAGAACATGGGAAGGGGGACCAAAGGGACGTCATCCTGGGTAGAGTTCTGGTTTGCATCAATAACTAGGGATTGGAAAGCAAAGGAAACACTCTTACAAAACAGCAAGTAGAACTGGGTTGTTCACAGAATAGAGATCAGATTGCCAAGGATTTTGAATTCTAAATTGAAGAGGTTGGATTTTGTTAGCCATGATGAGCCATTACTGGCTTCTGGGTAGGTAAGACATAAGATAACTGTTCTAATACAAAATAGCAATACAATACAAAAAAGACACATCCCCTGCTCCCTAAGTAGTCAGTGCTTATCAATAGGCCAAGAAGTGTTAGGAGTGGTAGGAGTAGGATGCTTTGGAGGCACAGACTAGGGGTATCCAAATCAGGGAAGACTTCCTGGAGGAGGTTTTTACTCTAGCTAAGTCTGGAAAATGAATAGAGATTGGTTAGGTAAGTAAAGTACAGAAGTGCATTCTAGGTAATGACACTTGAAAGGTAAGAACTAGCATGAGAGGTTCAGGGAACAAGCAGCTCCATGTGGCAGGTCACAGCTGTGTGTAGTGGTGGGTGGAGGACAAAGGATAGGAGACGAAGCCAGAAAGGTCAGTGAGCCTAAAGCATAAGAAATTGTATGTGCTAATTAAGAGAATAAACTTCAACCTGAGAGGTTTTAAAGGGTTTCTAAGTAGAAAAGGGACTCTGTTAGACAGGTGAAGTTCTGTTAAAACAGTTCCATTTCTAGTAAGAGCTTGACCTAGGTCGGTGGCAAGCCATGAGACTAGAACAAAACTATAATTTGGATGGAGAATTCAGACTACGCAGAGTGGAATTAAAAATCAAGACAAAGTCAGTGGCCAGGCTTGGTGGCTCATGCCTGTAATCCCAGCCCTTCGGGAAATCGAGGCAGGTGGATCGCCTGAAGTCAGGAGTTTGAGACCAGCCCAGCCGACATGGTAAAACCCCGTCTCTACTAAAAATACAAAGGTGTGGTGGCAGGCACACGTAATCCCAGCTACTTGGGAGGCTGAGGCAGAAGAATTGCTTGAACCCAGGAGGCCGAGGCTGCAGTGAGCCGAGATTGTGCCACTGCACTTCAGCCTGGGCGGCAGAGTGAGATTCCATCTGAAAAGAAAAAAAAAGTCAACGGCTAAACAATGGGTTCGTACCAAGGGCTTTGGGATTTTAAAGAAAAACATGAAGCCTGGAGCATGATGCCAGGCAGGCTTCCCTGAATGGGGTATGGCTTGCATGAGGAGGGCATTCTCGGTAAGTGCCACAAGGCAGGAGGGGAGAGGCATTCTAGGCAAGCACCACAGGGGAGGTGGGGGGAGGCATTCTGCGTAAGCAGCACAGGGCAGGTGGGGAGAGGTATTCTGGGTAAGCACCACAGGGCAGGTGGGGAGAGGTATTCTGGGTAAGCACCACAGGGCAGGTGGGGAGAGGTATTCTGGGTAAGCACCACAGGGCAGGTGGGAAAAAGAATTCTGGGGAAGCACCACAGAACAGGTGGGGTGAGGCAAAGCCAAGTTCCATGTTTGTGAGGAGAAAGGGCTGTATTGGTGGAAAGCTTGTATTATCCTATGAATAGTAGTATGGTAGGCTGGCTTATAGACGACTTTGATAGGAGTAAGACTAAATGAAATAAACCAGAAACTCACTGGAAACTTTTGAACAGAGTTTCATAAAATGACATAAAATGACATGACTCAGGGTATTTTAGTTTAGTTGCAGGTATTTGGGGTGGTTTAGGAGATGGAGAGAATGTCTGCTTATCCTGAAAAATCTGGCTTCAAGCTGTGGAGCCTTTCAAGTTCTCTATATCATTGTATTTTTTTTTTTAAGGGATAGCAACGAAATAAACATTTTTTTCCTACCACTCAGTTATAGTCTTATAGTATTAGCTATCACTGGCTAATCTAAGCCATATAATTGATGAAAGAAATGGAGTATTCCTAGAAAGCTAACTTTCTGTGGCATTAGGGCACTCGGCAGGCTTGCAGGGGCCACCTGTTTTTAACTTTGGTGAAGAAAGATTGCATATACCTCAGCGAATTTTCCTGGGACCAGTCTGCGTATCCCCGATGAATTACTGTGTGGCAACTTTAAATCCAAGTTACTGTGCTAAGGCACTCCCATGGGCTCAATAGCGAAACAAGGGAAGCCCAAAGGCACATGGAAGGAGAATGCAGTGAGTAAAAGAGAGACAGTCAAGCAAGAAAGAGTTTAGAAATTGAGTAACTGCATAGATCTGTGACCTGGATAGCCAGGAATGATAGGCCTATGGTGGTAAGATTCTTAAATCATGGCTTGGACCTGGGGAAGTAATAGTATATACTTCCCCTTATCTACTTCACTGGGTCTAGAAGAGCTCAGAGACTTAGAGCACAGCCAGACGTATAGTGGAATAGAAAAGGAATATACACTTATTAGAGAAATAAGAGGAGAGAGACCCGGGCAGATGGAGGAACACAGATCTAAGGATCTCTGAGTAAAATATCTCCTATGCTGACCATATATTTAGTTACTGCTTCAAGTCATCGGCTTGTCTTTAGGAGTAGCTTTGTTGTACTTGGAGTGTCTGGCCTGAGGGTATGTGATGTTTAGGATTTAATGCTGATGAAAGATACGAGAGATGATGGTGGTTCTATGTCCTCAGAGTATTCCACTTCTGAGCATCATTTAAAACAGTTGCCCCCTCCTTAAATTTTTCTCCTCTCTTGATTGTGTGATACCATGAGCTTCCTGTTCCGGTGACTTTTTTTTTTTTTTTTTAAAAGACAAGGTCTCACCACTTAGTCACCCAGGCTGCAGTGCAGTGGCACAATCATGACTCACTGCAGCCCTGACCTTCCAGGCTCAAGTGATCCTCCCACCTCAGCCTCCTCACCTCAGCCTCTTGAATACCTGGGACTACAGTTGTGCACTACCACTCCTGGCTAATTTTTTAAGTTTTTTTTTTCCTTTTTTTTTTTTTCTTTTTTTTTTTTATAGAGACAGGGTCTCCCTATGTTGCCCAGGCTAGTGTCAAACGCCTGGGTTCAAGTGATCTTCCTGCCTTAGCCTCCCAAAGTGCTGGAATTACAGGCATAAGCCACCACACCTGGCCTAGTGGCTCCTTTTTAATTTCATTTGCTGCCTCTTTGTCCTCTACCTAACTTCCAAATATTGGAGTTCCATCACAGGGCCTCTTCTCTTCTCTAGCTATCCAATCTCTGCAGGTAAGCTCATCCAGTCTCCCAGTTTAAACATTATATATATATATCCAGAAGACCCCCATATCTACAGTTCTGGCCACTCCCTAGAGTTCCTGACTCATGTATCTAAATGTGTACTTAATGTTTCCGTTTGGATGTCACACAGATATTTCAGATTTTATGAGTATAAAATTACACTTTTCATTTTTCTGCTTAATCTTGTCTCTTTTATCCCCAGTTAAATGTTATCACCATCCACCCAGTTGCTCAAGCAAGATCATCCGTGATCCCTTCCGTTGCTTCACCCAATTCATTAGCAAGTAGAGACCATTCTACTTTTTTTCCTTTGTTTGTTTTTTGAGACGGAGTTTTGCTCTGTTGCCCAGGCTGGAGTGAAGTGGCATGATCTCGGCTCACTGCAACCTCCACCCTCCAGGTTCAAACAATTCTCCTGCCTCTGCTCCCAAGTAGCCGGGATTGCAGGCACCTGCTACCATACACAGCTAATTTTTGTATTTTTTGTAGAGACGGGGTTTCACCATGTTGGTCAGGCTGGTCTTGAACTCCTGACCTCAGGTGATCTACCCGCCTCGGCCTCCTAAAGTTCTAGGAATACAAGCGTGAGTTACTGCGCCCGGCCCCATTGTGCTTTTAAAATACATCCCAACCTGCCCATTTCTTTTCATCACGTCTGTTAATATCACAGTACAAGCCTTCATCTTCTGTGGTGTGGACTCCTGCTTTGCATGTCTACCCAGGCTTCACCAAGAAGCATGTAGCATAACATTCTCATTATGGCCTGCAAGTCTGCATTGTCTGCCCATTCCTACAAGTTCAAACCCATCTTGCTTTACTTTCCTCCTTGCCCACCCCTTTTCAGATCTTTTTTTTTCAGTTTCTGTAACATGTGCACATTCTTGATTGAGTTCCCTGGAAATGGTTTAGGGGCAAGGTAGGGGGGATCTGGAAGGAGTGAGGGCATGAGAAGAGTGGAAAGAAAAGGAAAAGACAAAACCAAGTGCATTATTTTGAGATTGCTGTTTTGGGCAATAAGGCTCTATTCTGCTGAGATCTCCCAAAAGGTATACAGAATGCCTTCCAGAGTTGTGAACCTAAAGGACAGGAGACTGGGACACTGTCTACCAGCTCCTGTCCCTGACAATTGAGGGTTGTTTGGGGGAGCATGAGCACAAGCTGCCCTGTGGCACTATCAGAGAAAGTAGAAAGAAGCTCAGAAGCTTGAGGTGGGTGGCTGTCAGCTGGAGGTGAGTTTGGGCTTTCAGGGAGCTATTCATCACAGCTGTGGCTGAAAACATGCAGGCTGAGGGGCTGCTATGAGAGGCTACTCCAAGCTCTTTCTTGTGTTGGTGGCTGCTTACATGCTGTTCTCTTGGCCTCCATGGACTTCTCTTCATCCCAACTCTGTGAGTAGCTGGAGTCCTCCCATCCTTTAGAACTCAGTTTAAATAGCATTTCCTCAGAGATACCTTCCCTGTTCTGCCAATCTAAATTATATCTCCACTGGTGGTCTCCATCACAGTACCTTCAGGGCATATGCCAGGATTTGTGATGATATATTTTTGTGTTACACGTTATGTCTGTCATCCATATGAGTCTGTAACTCCCTCTTTTGTTCCTCTCTGAACATCCAGAGCCTGACATTATATCTGGCAAATAGTAGGCTCACAACTAATGAATGAAAGAGAAAAAGCTATACGCCTGAATATGTAGCCCAGAAACCTGTCTCAAGTCCATCTTTTGGCAGCACAGGCAGGGGCCTTGTTCTCCATCAAGCCTGCCTAGCTGTTGAGAGAGCTCAGGTTTTCTGGGCCATAACTGGGACAATAGTGGGAGAAGTTTTAGGACACCGTATGAACAGGGGAGGATTTGACAAGTGTTTGTGGAGCTTTCACTGTGGGTCAGACCCTGTCTAGGTGAAGGGGATAGGAAAATTGTGAAGACCCAGTACCTGTTCTCATAGAGTGGTCATGGGAATCAAAGGAACTTACAAGTGGCAAACCGATTGGAAGACTGTAAAGCACTAGGCAATGTGAGGCCTTTTGATGGTGAAAGGCTGGGCTAGGCCAGGCACAGTGGCTCATGCCTGTAATCCCAGCCACTCAGGAGGGTGAAGCAGGAGACTCGCTTGAACCCAGGAGGCAGAGGTTGCAGTGAACCAAGATTGTGCCCCTGCACTCCTTGGGCAACAAGAGTGAAACTCTGTCTCAAGGAAAAAAAAAAAAAAAAGCTGGGCCAGATAGTTCTAAGGAGGCTTCTGGCTTTTAATCTAAGGCATTTGTTATCAAGTGGGGCAGGGAGGATGAGTGTGTTGAGATCTGAGGGAGATTCTTGAACTATTTAAACTAACGGGGTGCTTGAAAATAGTTTTGCTCACAGCTCTCAAGAGCTGCCTAGCACTTTGGACGATGGTTTCAGATATAGAGTGCAGCTGTGCAGTTCCCAAGCCAGGTAAGACTTTGGTTCTGTGCCACTTTCTCTATGGTAAGTGAGTAGCTAGGTAGGATTAAATCTGATATGCTTTCTTTAAATTTTCAGCTCATGACTTGATACATTTTTCTTTGTAGTAATAGCCAAAAATGAATGGTAACATTGAACAAAATTTGGTATAATTTATTTCTAAACTTGCAACTGAAAAGTAAATTTTCATATTAAATATGTTCTGTGGTAACATCTACTTTAACTACAGTATCTACTAATACAGAATCTGAGTGTTAGAAAGACCCTGAGAAATAAATGTATTCATTGCCCCAGGTCTCTGAGTCTCCTAAATTGCTGCTCAATGTAGACTCTCCATTCATGTCTAAGTGTTCAGAACGTCCCAGGAATTCAAAGAGGTAACATTCTGAAAGCATTGGCAGGTCACCAAGGGATAGTGGAATGAGTAAGGCCTGGGAATTGGGAGACTTGGTTTCCAGTTCCACTCAGCCACTACCTGCTGTGCAGTCACAGGGACAAATGCCTCTGGTCTCGGTTTCTCTAGTTGTAAAGGGTTACCTGACTTTTCAGATTTGATTGTTCATGGGAGACACAGAGAGACAGTACAGTACGTTTATTAAGAGCTTGGTTCCTGGAACCAGACTGTCTGGATTCAAGTCTGTGCTTGAGAGAGTATTGGCCTAGAAGCTCTAGAAGCTCTAAACACACATGGATGCTGAAATAAACATGTGTGGCTCAAAATATTTGAATAAAAATAATAGTAATTTTGACTATTATATTAACAGTAGTGTCAAGTATTGGTGTAAGTTGTATTGGAATATAACAATAGTGTTAGGGTAGTATTAGTAGCACCCTGGGGTCCCATAAAAATGTAAGCTTCTGTTTCTTTAGGAAATTGACTTTATTTTTCCTTTAAAATAAAGAGGAAAGGGTCCTCCCCAAGATTTTTTTTTTTTCTTTGCAGTCCTAATTGTTTTGCAGCATTGGAAAAACAAATCAAATATTTAATTTTTTAGTGTTTTAAGTATATTCTCTTTCTTCTGAAGTGGTACAATCATTAAGAAAATGTTCTCAGTTAGATCCCCCTGCAACCTTCACTAGATATGCCACCAGTGAAAAAGATTTACCTAAATGGAAACTTTCAAAAAATTTAAATCAGTAAGAAATTAAATTCAAACGAATTTCAAAGGTGATGACTATGTAAGTGTTTGAACTCAGGCCTCCAATAGAGAAGTGTGGTAGGGAGGAGAGTGATAGCAAACCCTCTCCTCTTCACCATGCAGGGGAGGAAAACATCTTTATCTCCCCCTCCCTAGGTGTGTGGCTGAAGTCCCTGTTACGTAAGACAGATTAGCAGAGAAAATTTGACACATTTCGTTAGTGTAGGTTTTATGTGACATGAGTCTTCATAGGGAAATGAAAACCCGAGCAGTTAAATATATGTGTGTGTGTGTGTGTGTGTGTGTGTGTGTGTGTGTATGTATCTCAGGTTTAATGAAGAGTGGACAGTTGTGGAGAAATATGATTGGGCAAAACAGTGTGATCTGATGGTAAAAACCTAAGCAAACTTAGCAAGGCCTGTTAGTTCAGATTCTTCTCTGTGATGTTGTGTTCGGAGATAAGGATGCTCCTTTCCTCTGGACATAGCGAGGCATCTCTAAAGTGAGGATCTTAGGACCTGCTTCAGGGTAAGGTCAGAAAATCTCCCCTGGGTTTTATGATCAGCTACAGGAGAAAAGGGGTAGAAGGTTGGAGAGACTTTACTGCTTCTGCTTTTTCTCAAATGCCAAGGTGCCATTTTTGGGGGTAGCATGTCCTCAACCCCATTACTCATTTCCCACAAACTGGGAAATTTTGAGTTGACTGTAAGGAAATATCGAGTTCTCACCGAGGGGCTCAGTCATGAAAAAGGAGGTACTGTAATTTGGTTTGATTCCATACAGCATGTAAAAGAATGATCTGGAAAACTTCCCTGCTCTCAGGTTTGTGAGCCTAAGCACACAGCTTCAGGTTGCCCCTGCTCGTTTCATTCTTGCTTTCTGGGCATAGCCCTGTCTGCAGCAGCCCCTGAATGTGGCCTAAAAGGCAAAGAAGTACAACATCCCAGTGGGCTTTCTCAGCCCTGTACAATTACGTATATAGGCGACTTCCAGCCTCATTCACCCTCTCCCAGCATTTCTGCATTCTGGTTTCAGTTCACCTCCTAGGGTCCTCGACAAATCAGTTTCCATCTTTGCAGCCACAGACCCTCGCCCAGAAAGTTGTAGTGCGGTTTTGTGTACTGACTCTTCAGTTTCAGGGGCCATCTATTTGAAGATGTGCTGGAGTTCTGCTTCTTTCCTACTTTTCTCCATATCTTGCACAGACAGAAGTGTGTTGAGGATGACTCCTCCACCCTCCCCCACATTCCCAATCCTATAAGTTGGGTTGCAAAGAGCTGTTTTCCCCAGGCAGGGAACTCTGCCTATCGTATTGATTTCTTTGGTTGTCTGGAGAAAAAATGCAAAATAGTGCATCCACCCTTTCCCGTTTCTCTTCCAGGCAGCAGCTGGTGGGTGCAGTGACCCCAGCCTCAGAGCTGCTTTGGGTAGCTTCTGACCTCTTCTCGCTACATAGACTCCATCAGTTCTGTTGTGAGCTGCATGTTGCAGAAATCTCATCTGTCCTATTTGGAGAGAAAGATTTAAATGCTTGAAGAAAGGTTATAAAGCATTCCTTTTTCCTAGTGACACAGCATTCAATCACATTCAGCTCCTGCTAGTTTTGGGAGAGGCAGCTTAACAGAGTAGAGTTCTAAGAAGAATGCTGTGTTTTGTAGACACAGATTGCCTCCCTGGAGATTCAAGGGAATGCCTTAGGCCATAATAGCCTGGAGGCCAAGAAGAAATTTCTGCCCTGGAATAACAATTGGTCATTGAGCTCTGATTTTGACTGGGTTGTTCTCCCTTCTACTATGCTGCCCTCCACTTCTTCCCTGTCACCTAATCCAGAACAGACACTCTGGTAGCATGGATAGCCGGGGAAGGAGACTGCCAATGAGCAGAGACAGCAGAGGACAGGGGTCTAAAGTTGAGTCCATTTGCCCATATGGGGGTATAAATTGTGGACCAGTTGCAAGAATGTGTAACAGAATACACATTTGGGATTTGTGGTCACTGAGATAATAATAGCTGATACTTTATAATGTTTTCCATGTAACAGACTGTATGAAGTGCTTCACTTATAGAAATTATTTTATCATTATAATAAGTCTTCGAAGTGCTTCCTCTTACTTTCCTTTCTTTTCTTGTCTTTGGAGACAGGGTCTCACTCTGTTGCCCAGGTAAGTGCAGTGGCAGGGTCATACATAGCTCACTGCAGCCTTGAACTCATGGGCTCAAGTGGCCTGCCTGCATCAGCCTCCTGAGTAGCTGAGACTACAAGTGTGCGCTACCATGCCAAAATAATTTTATTTTATTCTATTTTTTTTTTTTTTTGTAGAGGCGGGGGTCTTGCTATGTTACCCAGGCTGGTCTTAAACTCCTGGCCTCAAGCAATCTTCCTGTCTCAGCCCCCCCAGTAGTTAGGACTACAGGTGTACACCACCACGCCTGGCTAATTTTTATCTTATTTTATTTTTTGTAGAGACAGGGTTTGGCTGTGTTGCCCAGGCTGGTCTCAAACTTCTGGCCTTAAGCCATCCTCTGGCCTTGGCCTCCTAAAGTATTGGGATTACAGGTGGGAGCCACTCTATCTGGCTGAGATGGTTGATTTTATTATTATCCTCATTTTATAGTTGAGGAAACTAAAACTTGGAGAGGTTAAGTAACTCGTGTAAGAGCACACAATTAGTAAGTTATCTAAGTATAGTTCAAATCCTGCTCTGGTGTCTATACTTTTAATCACAGCACTATACTCTGACTTTTCCAGGAGATTGTTAGTTTAACAATCTCTAAGGTTCCCAATCTTTGTTTTATGGGTTAGAGACACAAGAAATTTGGAGGCCTAGGAGGCTACTCCTAGTGTTATGCAGGGCTGTTGACAAAAAGAACCCATTGCGCAGAAGAGTTGAGATGAATTATAATTTTGATCTGAAAATGAAATGAAATAAAATAAAGTAGAGGAAAACCAGAAAATATTGACTAGGGAAGGGAGATGAAAATAAGAGAAAAAAGGGAAGGATAGTGAAACTACATTTATTCATTTGGTTACTAAATGAGTGTCTCTTACATGCCAGGCAATGTGTTGAGCCTTGTGCTAGACACTGGAAACTAAGGGCTTACAATAAGAGAGGACACACTTTTGCCTCTGGGAAACTTTTACACGTTGAACATCCTAATATGAAAATCCAAAATCCAAAATGCTCCAAAATCTGAAAGTTTTAAAGTACCAACATGAGCCACAAGTAGAAAATGTCACATCTGACCTCATGTGGTGGGTCATACTCAAAACACAGTCAAAACTTTGAGTCATGTACAAAATTACTTAAAATATTGTATAAAATTACCTTCAGGTTATGTGTATAAGGTGCATGTGAAACATAAATGAATTTTCTTTAGACTTGGGTCCCATCTCCAAGGTATCTCATTATATGTATGGAAATGTTCCAAAATCCAAAAATACCTGAAATCTGAAACTCTTCTGGTCCTAAGCATTACAGATAGGAGACACTTAACCTGTAGTTTACGGGGGACGGGGAGGGGTGGGTGACCTTCATCAAATAGCCTCATACATAA
Organism: Mandrillus leucophaeus; assembly: GCF_000951045.1. Taxonomy (NCBI): domain Eukaryota; kingdom Metazoa; phylum Chordata; class Mammalia; order Primates; family Cercopithecidae; genus Mandrillus; species Mandrillus leucophaeus. Next base: position 138,947 of record NW_012108031.1, on the reverse strand, counting down.
ATTTCAAATTATAACCCCTATTTAGTGTTATGAAGGAAACGGTCACGGGGCTTAAAATAGCATAATAGGGGCCTGACCTAGTCTGCCTCCTGGTTAAGATGTATAGGACAGAGATTTGATGAATTGCCTCTCTTAGGGGAAAGTGAAGTTGATTCTGATATTCTTGAGTGAATAAAACTTGCAGACAAGATAGTCATCTTAGTGTTTCATTAGAAAAAGTTTGACAAGGAACCATAATGGGCATGATTTTGGCCTTTAAACTCTCTTCTCCTTCCCCTACTTGTTCAAATTTTAACCTATTTCTTCTGGCCCAGTGTCCGTTTCTCTACACTGTAGCTCCTAAGCCACTGTCATTGCCTCATCGGTAACAGTTTTTCCTTGGGTAATTGTCTACCGAAGGGTTCATTTGTCAACAAGTCCACTCTCATGCCTCAGCTTGGCAAAAACATCTGGGAACCAGTTGTCTAACCTAAATTTCCCTCCATCCTTCTGTGTACCCCTGGAAGGTTTACCTGAACCAAAAGGCTGCAATATTCTTCATTGCTTATTAGACTCATTCTCTGAGTCTCATTTTATATTTTTATTTTATTTTTTGAGACAGGGTCTCACTCTGCTGCCCAGGCTAGAGTGCCATCACCTTCCCGGGCTCGACCTTTCTGGGCTCAGCTGATTCTCCCACCCCAGATTCCTGAGTAGCTGGGGCTGCAGGTGAATGCCACCATGCCAACTTTTTTTTTTTTTTTTTTTTTTTAAGAGAAGAAGTTTTGCCATGTTGCCTTGGCTGGTTTCGAAGTCCTGGGCTTAAGGAATCCATCCACCTTGGCCTCCCAAAGTGCTAGGATAACAGGCGTGAGCCACCAGGCCTGGCTCTGTCTCTAGATTGAAGACTATTTTGGCATTATTTTTTTTACCACATACACAATGTATACTTTGTTACAGAGAAAAATGCATGAAGTAAATCCCATTTCTTTTATTCTCCCTTCACTACACAATGGGAAAGATTGGAACACTCAGAATTCTAAGATAGTGATAAAACAAGTAATTGTAGAGCAGTCCAGAATATCTTATGTCATAATTAATACTGACTTTGTATGTTACAGGTAATATTGCTTTTCAAACTGATATTTTTGAAGGTCAAAAAAATCTGACTAGCTTATAGTGCTTTAGACATTAGGAGTTATATTTAGTTGAAAATTAGGAGAATGGTTATTTTTACCATTACTATGCTACAACTGCTCTTTGCCAAGGATATTCTTCATGTGGACATGGAGTGATACCCAAAATGTTAGGTCATTGCCTCTTGACAGAGGCTTCTTGTGTTTAGATTTCAAAATCTACAGCCTCTGTTGAAGTCAGTAGACAGCAGGATAAAAACACACATACTTGAAACATATTCCCATTTTCTCCCTTCCCATTAAAACTGCTGTCCACAGGCCAGGTGTGGTGGCTCATCATGCCTGTCATTCCAACACTTTGGGAGGCCGAGGCAGGAAGATTGCTTGAGCCCAGGAGTTCGAGACTAGCCTGGGCAATATAGTGAGATCTTGTCTCTACAAAAAATTTAAAAATTAGCCAGGTATGGTAGCTTGCGCCTGTAGTCCCAGCTACTCAGGAGGCTGAGATGGGAGGATTGCTTGAGCTCAGGAGGTGGAGGCTGCAGTGAGCTGAGATTGTGCTATAGCACTCCAGCCTGGGCCACAGAGCGAGACCCTGTCCCAAGAAAATAAAACAAAACAAACTACTTCCCACACCAGGGCATAAAAACAGACACCAGAAGTCAAGAGATAGTATTTTTTATTTCCTTGCAGGACATAACAGAGATTTTGGCAAGATGCCCTGAGAGAAAGGACCTCACTATCTCAGGGAGTTGAGTCCAGCTGCCTCCCCACGCTGCCTACTTTTTAAAAGGCTGTGTCTCCCTCATTTCTGAGAATGTTTCCTGGCCTGAGGTGGGCTGCAAGATTCTAGAAGCTTCTGCTCTAGGCACTTGAAAGGGACCCCAGGTGACTACCCTGACACCTTTCAACCTGAGCTTTCATTTCCGGGTGACTGCCTCAGCCTGCTTGTCCTGTCTCCCAGGAATAGATTTGTAGGAATTTCATTATTGAGAGAGGTCAAGTGGAAACTATTGCTCAGAGAGAAAATTGTACTTCCCAAATGGTATAAGTCAAAGTAAGTAGCATGCGTTTTGTCATTCATTCAGGCAGTATCAGTTGAGCAGCATTATTTGACAGTCCTGGGCTGGGGCTGGAGTGTACGGTGGTGAGCAAATAGCCCTGGGCCCTGTCCTAGTGGAGCCTGCTATCTACTAGGGGAGAGAGAGACTGATGAAAATGACTACCCAAATAAGTGATTACAACTGTGAGAAGTGCTGAGTAAGGCAAGGTAGGAAGCCAGGAGAGTGCAAGTGAGCCTGGCAGGTTCCTGGTGAGCTGAGACCTGTAGGGCATTGCCCTTTTTGTCCCTTGCACTTGGCTGTCTCCTGCCTGTGGCCTTATGGTCTGCTCTGGAACACAGATACCTAGTGGGGCAGGGCTTTCATGGGGAGTAACATGTATATTCACAGTATAGCGTCTTTGTTCAGCTCTTGATGGTTGGTCCCTGGGTGGCCTCTGGTATCTGCGGAATCAGTCTGGGCTCTCAAAATAAGAGGGGTGTTCTTCTAAGTCTTTCTCTGCAACATGTAAATTATTTAGATAAGGCATTTGACTAGGAGGTACATCTAAGAGTCACTACACTTTGGAAAGCATTTTAACCACATGATTTCAGCTGGTTCTCATGCTAGCCCCACAGAGTAGGTTTTTGTTAATCATTCCCAATTTACAAAGTGAATAAATAGACAAGATTGGTGTTTCAGCTTTTCATTCCTTTGCTTTGCTTATCATAACACTTAATGCACTTCATTGTCATGACTTGTTTAATTGTACACTTCCCCCATGGGATTGTAAACTTTACAAAGGCAGCTATAATCACTACCACATCCCCAGCATCCAGGATGTGCCAGTACATAGCAATAATTATTTGTTAAAATAAATAAATAAGTGAATGAATACACTGTGCCTAAGAAAATCTGTGTTATGACAGAAGAAAAAGACATTGAACTAATTTTCCAGTGAGATGTAACTGAACAAGACTATGGAATTCAAGGCCACAGTAAATGTAAGGGCCAACCCAACTTTTCACATGCCTGAACTGAAAATTTGTAAAAGACATGTGAAAACACATAACAATTATCTTAAGCCTCTCCCACAAAATTACTACCTCTACCTCTGACTCGTCAGCCCTGGTGCCAAAAGGCACAATAAGAATCCCCTCTCCCCCTTCAATTTCCTGCTCTGCCTCATGTCAAGATAACCTCTGAGTAGGGTTCCTTTACACGTTGAAGCTGCAACCAGAAGTCCTGAATGGCTACATTAGAAGCCTGATGTCATCAGGACAGGGGTAAAATGGGACTGGCTTTAGCACCAGGACCCCACACTTTCCCTACCTCCTTTCTCTGTCCTCTACCAACCTCTTCCCCACTTTCCATACCCACTTGCTGTGTGCAATCCAATGCCTTGCTTATCAGTAGTGCTCTTGCTCTTGATTCTCCACTGGCATGGGAAAGATATTCAGACCAAAAGAATCTAGCAAACAGGAAGACCTCAGGAGTCATTTGGTTCTATTAATACTATCTAGATTAGGGGAAGGATGTTTCCCAGTTTCACAATGAATCGGGTGTTTATTGTTCTAGGCCTTTGCTGCTGGACCCAGATCAGATGGTAACTTGAGAGCTGGACCTGCATCATGGTAAGCCTGTGACCCCCAGCTGTTATACCACCACCGCTGTTGTCACTATTCTGGAGTGTTAAGTTTCCTGCCCTAACAACTGTTCAAAGAATTTCACTTGAGTAAATTATGTGCAACTATTTTATAGTGGCTTAGGCAGAGAGGATTTTTGGTCATGGCTGGATATTATGTACTCAATAGCATGTTCAAACACTGAGATTAGTGTTCCAGGTCTCTCTCAGACCACCCCCACAACATTACTTTTATTTGAATGGAAGCTTTGTCTGGATAAGGCCAACAATGCAGAGATCCATGCAAGTTTTTCTAAGTCATTAGTGGTTCCATTTTAAATAATGACTACTAAGGGGGAAAAGTTGGGGTCATGAAGGAAGAGGTCTTAAATGTATTAGTACTTCAAAGGGAGAAACAGTAAAAGAATAACACGAGTATTTTAAGTTTATATTCTCCAGATTATCCACTATAAAAAACTGACTCACACTGGAAGCAATGAAAGTGTTGTAAGAGTATTTATAAATAAAATTGTGAATGGATCAGGAGTCAGGAAAGTGGTTGCTGGTCTCACTTCTGCCTCTTAACTACTTGCGTAACTGTAGTTCAGCTGCCATTTCTCTCTTGTAAACCTCATTCTCCTCATTTGCAAAATAACGGGGCTGGATTGAGTAATCTCTAGAGTGCCCTTCGCAGCAATTAGATTCTCTGGTTTGATGAAGTATTGTACATATCTAAAGGAAACCAGTACAATCTGTTGTTTTCAGTGAAGTTGGCTTCTAAGCTGTCACCAAGAAGGAACTTTTTAAGCCGCAAACCAGTAAGTGGCATTTCAGTGAAACACTTTGTAACCGAATTTAAATTACATTAAAAAATCAAACCCTACTGGAGTCTACCTGGGAATGTTTAACTGCATTGATTATTTCAACATGACTTGAAAAAAATGAGATTAATGATAATATTCAAAAGAGAGATAACTCTAGTAGTATTACTGTACTATAAATAAAATACAAAACAATACAATCTCTGGTTATTATTGAGGGATTTATTTTTGTAAAATGTCATAGCAAAACATGTGTAGTTGGGAAAAGAATGTCTGCTTCAAATCTTGCTAGAAGGCAATTTGTATGTTAGGAAGTACTGTCTCTGACAACTCAGAAAGCAAGGGCTCTTCTATAATTTTATATAAGGATGACATCCTTATGATATGAATCTAGATTTTTTTTTTAGAAGTTGAGTCCCACAGGACAAAGCCTTGGTTTGGATGAGTAATGTGAAATACATCACAGGGCAATTTGCTAGTGACGCAGGATTCTTCTTGGTCATTCTGCCAGCTGGAGACCCCTGGCTGGTGACAACCCTGCCCAGGTGGATGGCGGCGTGTTAACAGCTCTGTCAACCCTGTTGCCCTGCTTTGGCCTATGGCTCTGAGGCTGGCTCAGCCCCACCACTGTTACAGCCTTCTTTGTACCCAGGTTTGGTGGGTCCTGAGCTCTTGTCCTGTGTCTAAGAAGAATTAGGATATGCTGGCAATTGAAGTGGGAGGAGGCAGAGAATAATCCTCCTGCCTCTATCACTAGGTACATGATGTTATATTGTTAGAAAAAAAAGTAAGTACATTAGGTGTTCTCTATTGTCAGTGACCAAAGGTTACTTCAGTAAACTATCTTCTGAGGTTAGCAGATAAACTTCAGATGAACAAACAAGAAATCAATATTTGTTTCTACAACGTATTAATCACAGAGTAAGACTCCTTATGAATTTCAGTCTTATTTCATCTGCTACTGAAAGCGTGATTATAATAGTGCTACACTGCAATGTTTCTTGTTCATTAGCAATGCTTGTACCCAGAATGAAACTGTAGAGCCTGAGTTCAGGAGCCCTGGCCTCCTACATGGGAGCTGAGTGGTGAAATTTCCTGGCAGGATGCAGTACACTTAGGAGGCATTCTGGGAGAAGAGTGCTTAGGTGAATTCAGAGCTAAAGGGAGAAATAATTTTGTCTTGCCATCTACTTTAAATAATTCCCCCATGAGACAAGAGTCAAGGTGGGTTCCAAAGAGAAAAAATGATCAGAAAGGTGATAAAGACATTCCATGCAACATTTAGAAGGCAAGAATGGCATAACCTATTTTCTTTGGAACTCCCAAACACCCACACCTGCACACAGAGGGATCATGACTAGGTAGACTGGAAATTCTTTGGGTAAAAATATGTCTATGGCTTGAATGTCCCCTCCAGAACTCACGCTAAAATTTAACTGCCAATATAACAGTATTGGTAGGTGGGGCCTTTAAGAGGTTATTAGGTCACTAGGGCTCTGCCCTTTTGAATGGATTAATATTGCTATCATGGGAGTGGGTTAGTTTTCATAGGATTGTGCTTGTGATAAAAAAATAAGTTTGACCACAAATTTTTCTCTGTCTCTTGCACTCATTTGCCTTTTTACTGTTTGGCCATGAGATGACTCATCAGATGACAGTGCCATGTTCTTGGACTTCCCAGTCTCCAGAACCATGAGCCAAATAAACTTCCATCATTTATAAATTGCCCAGTCTGTGGTATTCTGTTATAGCAAAGGAAAACAGACTAGACAAACACTATCTTACGCATATTTGATATTTTTAGTGTTCTCCAGAATTCCTAGTATTTAGTAAGCCCTTACTAAATACATGTTCAATTAATGAATGTTATGTTGCCATGTTAAATTAATGAATATTGTGTTGCCATTGATGTTCTCAGACTGATTAGTTTTAATTTTTTCAAATTTAAGTAAATGATGTCAACTATGTACCTGTATGAAAGAACAGCTTTTTGAGCAACACTGTGTTTATAAATGACCTCAAGGTGTCTTTATGTTTCTCAATTTCTCTCCTTTAATTAAATGATTTGGTGAGAAAACCTTGTTTCCTGTCCTTTTTACAGTGCTACATCTCTCAGAAGTTTTATGTAGGTAAATGTAGCAGCTCTCTGGGTGCTAACCAACTGCTCTTTCCTTGTCACTGAAAATAGCATGCTGATAAATATTGTCTGTAGCCCAGCAGTGAGCATAAAAGTTTTCTGAGGGTCTTGCTAAAATATACATTTCTAAAAACACTCCAGAGATGATCACTTACTAGACCTAGATTGGGGCTCAGAAACCACATTCACAACAAGCACTCTAGGTGATTCTGATGTAGGTGTGCTTCAGCTGGTATTGCCATAGTAATATTGTGTCATGACGTCCCCCTCACCCCCTAAATCTCAGTGGCAGAAAATAAGCATCTTCTTCTCACTCGTCCACATGGAGATAAACTTTAGTTCAGTTTATCTAGCCTGAACTTGGCTTTCAGCTATTGTTTGGGTCCAAATCTGTTCCACGTGTCTCTCATCTCCCTGAACCAGCATTTTTCTGAGGGAAGTTCTTCTCACTGAGAAAAGCAGTTGCGTGAGATGGCAAGTCTGACCCTCATGCACATGCTGAGTCTTCACTCACATCTTGTCCACTAACATACCACTGGCCCAGGAGTGTCCCATGTCCAAGGTTAACATCAAGGAAGAAGAAATGTATTTCTTTCACATAATTCTGTTAGGCGGAATAAATATTTTCTGAACAATAATCGACTGTAAGCTAGTATAAAAACTGTACTTTAAAAAGCATTAGAGTCTCTTGAACTATCCAGAAGAGGTGAATGCAAGGTCAACTTTTTTATTTAGTTAGTAATGCAATAAACCATTTATGAGTGACTACCAAATGCCAGGCAGATAATTAGTTATTGCCTGTCTGTCAAGAGTCCAGTCCAGAGACAGATAAGTAAATAGATAATTACAAGTAATGATACCATATAACAGAAGTGACAGAGTTATTTTCGGAAATCTAAAACAGACCAGGAAAACAAAAAATAATGTTTGTTCTCTGTAAGCCAGAAATTATAAAGAATCCTTAAAATATGGGAGACACATGGAATCAGATTGTAAGATGAAATCAAGTCCTGGGGAACTCACTGAAGAAGATTGCTGCAAGTGATAAAAGTGGCTCCTGGAATGTTCCAGACCACAGTTTGTAGACATAAGGGCAGCAGGAAGCCTGGGATGCCTGCAGCCTAGCAACCAGCAAAATGCCTCAGCAATGACCTTCATTGGCTCAGATTGGGGCACTCATCTAATGCCTAGACCATTCTGTGGCATGGATTGGCCTGATGTGGATCATAGTCCCACTCCTGAAGGGAACAGGTAAGGTGCTCAGCCACATGAACAAATAGTATAGGAGGTGATTTCCCAAGGGAAAATCAAGGTTCTGGCGAAAGGACAGATGTCCTCCACCCTGGAATACTAGACAGATTTTAAAAGATTTATTTATACCTACATGGAAATACCTTCAAGATAGTTGCTGGGTAAAATTTTTAAGTGCAGGATATTTTATGTAGAACATTTATGTGAACCAGTCATATATTTTTGTATGTACAGGGATACAGCTGAAAAGGCATAGAAACAGGAGGCTTACACATCAAACTCCTAGCAATAGTCAGTACTCACCTTTGGGAGGGGACTAGGATTGGGGATGAGGTATTATGGAAAGTGACTTTGAGTTTACTTATATTATTTGGGGCTGACTGTCTTTCTCCTTACTGGCACTCCCAAGACAATACTGTCCTGGAATAAGAGAGCAGCAGTGGGGATAAATAGCAGATGACAGTTTTGAGGGGATGCGGGCTTTGTCTACCTACGGAATGTTAGGACAGCCAGGATGTGTGGGAGAGGGAGCAATTAAGATGACTCCCAGGTGTCTGGATAGGCAATTATGTGGATGACGGTGCCACTCACTAAGAGAGGGGGAACAGGAGGAAGATAAGTTTGTGGATGAAGGTTATGAGATTGTCTGAAGACAGGTTAGTTTTGAGGATATTGTGGGGCATCCAGGTAAAGATATCCAACAGAAAATCTGGGGTCTGTACTGGTGTCACACTTTTCTCTGCCCAGAAACAGCTTTCAATGTTTCATTAAACATTTTACAAAGAGGGTGGGTGCAGTGGTTTATGCCTGTAATCCCAGCACTTTGGGAAGCCGAGGCAGGTGGATCACTTGAAGTCAGGAGTTTGAGACCAGGCTGGCCAACATGATGAAACCCTGTCTCTACTAAAAATACAAAAATAAGCCAGGCATAGTGGTACACGCCTGTAGTCCCAACTACTTGAAAGGCTGAGGCAGGAGAATCACTCGAACCTGGGAGGCAGAGGTTGAAGTGAGCTGAGATTGCACCGCTACACTCCAGCCTGGGTGACAGAGCAAAGACTTTGTCTCAAAAACAAACAAACAACAACAACCACCCCCTCAAACTTTTAGAAAAAACACCAATCCACAGAAAACAGAATATGTAGTGCTTAGTTACTTACCAAAGGAGGGGCAGCCCAGCAGGGCTTGTTTTTTCCTGTGGCCTTGGACTTAACTCACCAGACTTTCTCTGATAAATACTATTCTCTTGTTTCATTCGTCAGGATGACATCAATGGTGTAATTTGCTATAAAGAAAGAGGCTGAAAAATTTACCCCTGGGGAGTTGAAAACAGAGGGTGCGCAGAGAGGTTGTGGGGACATAAATTGCCTTGCATGTAAAGGGCTCACTTGGCAGAGGATTGCTGGGGGAGAGGTACAATCCTGGCAGCCTGAACCTGAGCTCTCAAAACTCCTCACTTCAGCCTTGATCTCCAGAGCACCCGTTTCTTCCAACTGCTTGTACAACTTTCTCTTCCATCTGCTTCAATGCTCAGAGTTTTTAGTGCCATTGACAAACAGTAAGAATCAGGACTAATGGCCATAAACCTTGATGGCAATGACGTTCTGATTTCCCTGGGAACCAAGTTCTGCACCTGGCATTTCAGTGCAAGAAGCAAAGAAGTACAAAAGAGCCTTTCACCCTGGATTCTTTTTCCCCATTCTGAAAAAGGGATGCCTGGGATGAGGGGAACTTTCCTCTCCCACAACAAAAGCTGAAAACTTAAACCCACCTTGTGCCTAACCACCAGCCTTTCTGGAAAACCTTTCCCTCCTTGTCTCTTTATGTTTCACAGCTATTGGAACTGGGTTGTTCAAAGAAGTACCTGACCTTGTTTGTCAGATGAGAAACAGAAAATGCTGACACTGAATTCTTTTATTTGCTCCTGCTGCTAACAGAGCAGTACTGCAGAATCTCAGACACTTCAGCAGCTTTGGCCAGGCTGGGGCACAGAATAATGAATGCATAAAGCTCCTTGATAGGAACCTTCTCTCCCCTCCCAACACTGCATTCTGTGCTGAAAAGGAGGGGGGAGACCATTAGCAAGGAGCAAGCGCAAAATGAAGTGATTTGGAGCCATGCTGAGGATAAAGGCCGATTTCAGCCAATGCTGTTTGACCTGCTGGTACTGTGTTTTTTGCTTTTTTTTTTTTTTTTTTCCCGCTTTGTTTTGTTGTCTGAGTCCTGCTGTTACTTTTGTCACAGGAAGAAAATGAGTCTCACAAAAACATAGGTTTTGTCTTGTTCATCTCCAGGATTTAGCACAGAACCTAGACTAATGAAGGATAGGTAGACTTTAAAGAGATTATGGAGAGAGCATCTTTTGCATTTGAAAGGTAAATAGCTTTAATTTTCAATCCGCAGAAGGGGAACATAGGTTTGAGATGTGAAGAGACCAGTTCAAAATACAAAGATACAAAGCTAGTAAATAGAGGTATCTTTGCAGGTAAGCAACAGAAAACAACCCTGGCATATTTAGCCAAAAAGGTCATTAATTGGAGAGATATTGGGATACAGAGAGAATGGGAATCTAGAAACCCAAATCAGAAAAGGGACAGGTGTTAGGATAGATGCAAGCATAGAGTATTGGATAAATACAGATACAACCATCCCATCTAGCAGTCAATTCACGCCAAAGTTTTTTCCCATTCTTGCTATTACTCTGCTCAAGATGGTAGAAGTGCTGGGAGAAAGTATGGGATGGACTGAGCTCAGTTCCACTTTGGAGAAGGGTGGGCAAGACATGGTTTCTGAGACTCAGAGTCTCATCAAGTCTACATACAGTGGGACAAAAAAGATTGTTCCCCCAAAGGAAAATGAGTTACTGTTAGAAACAGGGAGTGGGCACGGAGTGCCCCCAAAATTCAAATGTTCACCCCAGAAAGCTAGAGTTCAACTCATGCACATTTGATGCCAAAGTTTGCATCCTTTCACTATGCCAGCATGATTATATGCAGTGGTTCTCAACCAGTGGTAATTTTGTCCCTTTACCCCCAGGCACATTTGACAATGTCTGGAAATATATTTGGTTGTTACAGCTGGGAGGAGGTGCTACTGGCATCTAGTGGATAGAGGCCAGAGATGCTGCTAAAAATCCTACAATGCACAGGACAGCCCCACAAAAAAGAATTATCCAGCCCAAAATGTCAACAGTGCCAAGATTGAGAAACTCTGGTATAAACAAAGACAGGGAACTGAGGTAACACACTATAGGTTTTAGAAAATTCAGTAATTCAATTTGGTAGAAGTATCAATTACATACACAAAAACAAAAGAGGAAAAAAACTATAAAAATAGTTTTAAATCAGATTTAGTGAGGCCTTGAATGCCAGCCTACATTGTCTAGACTGCACTTAATAGGACTGGATGCCTCTTAGCCTAAAATTATATCTTCGTTGACTGGGACTGGCAGGTCTCCATGTTTATTCTGAAGTTTATTTCTAGAAGACCTTTGGAGCACATGATCAAATGACATGCGACTGCTAATGACAAGGCCCCTTATTGTCCCCAGCCTGTGCAAACAGTCAGGATCTTTCCCAAAAGTTTTGCTTCTGTATGCTTCTTATGTCTCTCAAGTATATGATATTAGAAAAGTGATTGTTTCTTAGAGAGCATGCTCCTGTTAAAGAGATTAACACTATTTTCACATCCTTTCAAACCATATAGCCACCAAATAATCTTTATTCTTTCCAGAATACCCTGTTTTAAAAATTAACATATTTCACTGATTCACATTTTTTCACATCTCTGAAATCAGAATGTACTTATGACCCATCATGTGCCCTAGTTTTATTGGTAGCACTTACAAATATTTTATATAAAATAATGGCACTTTTGATCAATGGAACTTTAAATTCAATGAAATATGTTTGTTTTCTTTCATTGCCATTGGTTAAATTTTATTCACACTCATTTAAAAGAACTGGCTGTTGGCATTGTATGTGGGTATTAGTATTGAACTCTTGCAGAGTGCTAAGGAACATACAGAATATCATGATGGAACTGGCCCCTCTCTGTCATCATTATTTTATAATTAGAATTACAGCTCTCATGTTGAACAGAAGAGGTTTTGTAACCATGCAACCATCTCCCCAGTGGGAACATCCAGGGCCTGCCCCCAATGAAATGTTTCGTCTGTGTTTCAAAGCTTTTAGAGTATGTGAAAGAAACATTCATTCAGGTTAAATTGCCTTGGCATATACTTTTGGGCTGTACTTATTTTAATACAGACTTCTTGGTCTATCATTAGATAATTTTATTTGTACAAAGGAAATGGAGTAAAATTTCCTTCTATATCCTTTCTCTATTTCTCATCTTTATCTTCCAACAGGGCTTCCTCCTTTCCTTTTTCATCACCGTATATCAGTAAGATTAATATGTAATGAGATCCACCCTCCTGCAATGTATCAGCCTAAGAAATAAAGGCGTAAGTAAGACTAAAGAAGGAGAGTGAAGAGCTGAATAGAGGTGAAGCTTAAGCAACTGTGGATTTCCAGGAAATATTTATGAGCTAATTTAAATACTAATGAGCTGGTAGTCTGACAGCAGAGGGAAGATACAAGAGCACAGAATCTCAGCTGGGCTGCGGGTTGTCTTAGATCTACACAAGCTGTACAGTAGAATAGCCACATTTTCAGCCTCCTGCTGAACAGACATTTCAAAATGCTGTTTGGTGAAAAATTGACATTTTCCCATTGATTTCAATTTTTTATTTCTATCATAGTATTTACTAATCTATTTGAAATCTATGTTGAAGAAGGCATATAAGGCCTGAATGTAAAAACCACTTCACCCAACCCTTTTCTCTGAATGGCTGCTGTACTGGAACAATTCTTTAAATTTTCTTTTTCTGTCCCCTTTAAGAATCCACCAAATACCCTTTCTTGCAGGTTCCTATGCAGCAGCTTGAACAGTGTCTCAAGAGTATATTAAGAAGTAATTTATCTGAAAATGCCTCCTGTCCCAACCTGACTGCAGAAAAATATATCAGTTGCCTATGGGTTAGAAAAGATAAAAACAATTGGTATTATAATAAAACAAATTTAACTTAATAAAACAAATTTAGCTTTTTACAAATATTGCCTTAAGCATGACAATCTGCTGACTTAATTCAAAATAAACAACTGGCTGCTGCAGTTCTAAGTTATATTTCATAGTTCCCCACACAGAATTGTTGTTAGGGCTTATTCAGCTGAGAGTTTTTTGTTTTTTGTTTTTTGTTTTTTGTTTTTTTTTTGGCATTTTTCCTATCATAAAGAAGCGAGTAAGCTAAGGAGAAAAGTTGGATGAACAACCCAGAGAGTCTCTGGAAAAGTAGTCATCTTTAGAATTGAGGAGGCTTAGGTCCCAAAAGTTAAAAAGCAGAAGCTAGGGTCACATCTTCTAGAAACCCTGCACACATGCTGTTATGTGCCCCAGGGATGTGGTGACTGGTGCTCAAATGAGGCCAGTGAGGTGCTTAACTCAGGCACAAAATATAAGGTGGTACTAAAAAACCAAAGAATCAAGATAAATACTAATTTTATGCAATATTTAAAAAGACTAAAATTAATGCAAAAGTCAGATAGTGTGATGTCTCTATCTTTGTTCTTTTTGCTCAGATTGCTTTGGCAGTTGGGGGTATTTTGTTTTTCTATATAAGTGTTAGGATTTGTTTTTCTATTTCTGTGAAAATATCATTGGAATTTTGATACGGATTGTATTGAATCTGTCAATCGCTTTGGGCAATATGGACATTTTAACAATGTTAATTGTTTTAACCTAAGAACACAAGATATCTTTCATTTATTTGTGTCTTTTTCTCTTTCATCAATGTTTTATGGTTTTCAGTGGACAGGTCTTTCACTTCCTTGGCTGAGTTTATTCCTAAGTATTTTATTTTTTTGTAGCTATTGTAAATAAGATTTTTTCCCTGATTTTTTTTTTCAGATACTTGATTGTCGTGTATAGAAATGTTACTGATTTTTGTATGCTGATTTTGCATCCTGAAACTTTACTGAATAGATATTTCTCAAAGGAAACTTACAAATAGCCAACAGGATATGAAAAAAAGTCAACATTACTAATCATCAGAGAAATTTAAATTAAAAACACGATGAGATATCATCTCACACTTGTTAGTATGGCTATTGTCAAAAAGACAAAATGGAATTCTCGCACACTGTTGGTAGGAATGTAAATTAATATAGCCATTACGGAGAACAGTATGGAGGTTAATCAAAAACTTAAAAATAGAACTACCATATGATCCAGTAATCTCACTACTGGGTATGTACCCACAGGAAATGAAATCAGTATGTCAAAGAGATATCTGCACTTTCATGTTCATTGCAGCATTATTCATAATAGCCAAGAAATGGAATTAACCTTAGTGTCTATCAACAGATGAATGGATAAAAAAATTATAGTATTCATTGGGTGCAGTGGCTCACACATATAATTCCAACACTTTAGGAGGCTGAGCCAGGAAGGATCCCTCGAGGCCAGGGGTCTGAGACCAGTCTGGGCAACAGAGCAAGACTCCATCTCTACAAACAATATTTTTTTTTTAATTAGCTGGGCATGGTGGCACATGCCTCTAGTCCTAGATACTCAGGAGCCTGAGGCAGGAGG
>NW_012108031.1:117972-120818 GCF_000951045.1 Mandrillus leucophaeus | reverse complement strand
CCTGACCTCAAGTGTTCCATTGGCCTTGGCCTCTCAAAGTGTTGAGATTACAGGAGTGAACCACAATGCCCAGCCAAAATAGCAAAATTTTAAATAAAAATTAGATCCAACAGTGCCATGTCACACCATGTTAGAACTTCAGACAAAAGGGAAAATGTGCACTCCTATCAACATATTTTAATGTCTTTTTAGTGTTTTTTCCCCAGAAGTAGATTTCTAATGTATTATTGATAAGTTTCCTTCCATTAAAGCCAGGAAAGTAAAATTATTTTTAAAAATTCTCTATGGGATATAAGTAAACTGCTTACACTTAAAATAATGTGAGTTTCAACATACCTACTTTTCAATTTTTCCATATCTTATCAACAACTTGAATGTTCTGGCCAGTGTTGTGGGAAGTCAGGGACCCTGAATGGAGGGACTGGCTGGAGCCGTGGCAGAGGAACATAAATTGTGAAGATTTCATGGACGTTAACCAGTTCCCAAATAATACTTTCATAATTTCTTATGCCTGTCTTCCTTTAATCTCTTAACCCTGTTATCTTTGTAAGCTGAGGATGTACGTCACTTCAGGGCCACTATGATAATTGTGTTAACTGTACAAATTGATTGTAAAATGTGTGTTTGAACAATATGAAATCAGTGCACCTTGAAAAAGAACAGAATAATAGTGATTTCAGGGAACAAGGGAAGACAACCATAAGGTCTGACTGACTGCGCAGTTGGGCAAAATAGAGCCATATTTTTCTTCTTGCAGAGAGCCTATAAATGGATGTGCAAGTAGGGAAGATATTGCTAAATTCTTTTCCTAGCAAGGAATATTAATAATTAATACCCTGGGGAAGGAATGCATTCCTGGGGGGAGGTCTATAAATGGCCACTCTTGGAGTGTCTGTCTTATGTGGTTGAGATAAGAACTGAAATACACCCCAGTCTCCTGCAGTACACTCAGGCTTACTAGGGTGGGGAAAAACCCCACCCTGGTAAATCTGAGGTCAGATCGGTTCTCTGCTCTCAAACCCTGTTTTCTGTTAAGATGTTTATCAAGACAATACGTGCACTGCTGAACATAGACCCTTATCAGTAATTCTCCTTTTGCCCTTTGCCTTGTGATCTTTGTTTTTGCCCTTTGTCTTGTGATCTTTGTTCCCTTTTTTGCCCTTTGAAGCATGTGATCTTTGTGACCTACTCCCTGTTCGTACACCCCCTCCCCTTTTGAAATTCTGAATAAAACCTGCTGGTTTTGTGGCTCAGGTGGGCATGATGGTCCTACCAATATGTCATGTCACTCCCCCGGAGGCCCAGCTGTAAAATTTCTCTCTTTGTACTCTTTCTCTTTATTCATCAGCTGGCTGACACTTATGGAAGATAGAAAGAACCTACATTGAAATATTGGGCACAGGTTCCTCCAATAGGTCAGAACTTTGCTTTAGTAGCATTGCACAGGGATAGTCCCGAAGATGTGTAAAGATGTCCACATGTGAGTTTGAGAAACCAGCCTGAAAGTAATGTTAGGACTTCTCATCAAGGATGTTCTGTTACTCATGACTGTATTTCATTTTATGTGCCACATTAGTGGACCAATATATTAGGATACCACCTCACCAGAAAATCTACCTTGCTTAACAGTGAAGAAAATGTATTCTCATTTAAACAGAAGTCCAGAGGAAGGTGGCTGCAGGATGATTAATTCAACAAGTCAAGGATACCCACCATGTCTTAGAATGTATCTTCCTGCCCTGTCAAGTGCAGCAGTTGGCTTCATCTTTGACTGCCTCCTCTCACAGGTAGAAGGCTGCCTTGGTTCCTGGAGGCCCATACAAATCTAAAAATGCCTCTCAAAAGGAAACAAGGGGATTCCCCCCCCCCTTTTAATTCTCATTATAAGAATGAGGACTGCGCAATATGGTGAAACCCCTTCTCTACAAAAATTCAAAAATTAGCTGGTAATATTTTGGGCTAGCATTGAAAAAAAGAAAAAAAAAAAAAAAACAGGACAACAACAACAAAATTAGCCAAGTGTGTTGGTATGCACCTGTAGCTCCAGCTATTTGGGATGCTGAGGTGAGAGGATTACTTGAGCCCAAGTGCAGTGAGCTGTGATTGTGCCACTGCACTCCAGCCTAGGTGACAAGGTGAGACCCTGTCTCCGAAAAAAAAAACTTTCTTCGAAGAAGCCTTCCAGCAGACCTTTTCCACATTTCCACATCTCATTGGCTAGAACTAGATCACAGGCCACCATGAAACCAATCACTGAGGAAAGAATGGAATGATGATGAGAGGCTTAAGTTAACCAAGATTTACCCTAAGTCATACAAAGGAGAGATAGTCACCCAAGCAAAGTTAGGGCTTGGCAGTGAGGAAGATGGAAGAAATCGCTATCAGCTAGGAAGCCTGCAGCATCTGCTACAATGTCAGCTATGGGTTGTCAGGCACTGGGTGGAAAATATATCACTAATCTCTGCATCAGGCTCATCATTTATCAGTATGGGAAATGGCCATGGTGTTATGTAAGACAAATTGCAGAAACCTTCAATAAAACAATATAGTTAGATCCATACCTGCCAGCTGGCAGCAGGATAAATTCCAAATAAATCATAGAACTAAATGTGAAAAGTTTACTGCTATTAAATGAACACACTGGAGAACACCAGGAGCAAAGCCAAAAGATAATTGATTAACTCAGGGGGAAAAATGGAACTCATATGATAGATAATCAGCTAATCTCCCGATTGTATAAGAGCTAGAAATTGGTAAGAAAAAAAGCCATCAACATACAGAACAAACAAAAGATATGAACATCCAACTAGCAAAAAGACCACAAATGTTTCTTAAACATGTGAAAA
>NW_012108031.1:115063-117922 GCF_000951045.1 Mandrillus leucophaeus | reverse complement strand
AGAAAGAACCTACATTGAAATATTGGGCACAGGTTCCTCCAATAGGTCAGAACTTTGCTTTAGTAGCATTGCACAGGGATAGTCCCGAAGATGTGTAAAGATGTCCACATGTGAGTTTGAGAAACCAGCCTGAAAGTAATGTTAGGACTTCTCATCAAGGATGTTCTGTTACTCATGACTGTATTTCATTTTATGTGCCACATTAGTGGACCAATATATTAGGATACCACCTCACCAGAAAATCTACCTTGCTTAACAGTGAAGAAAATGTATTCTCATTTAAACAGAAGTCCAGAGGAAGGTGGCTGCAGGATGATTAATTCAACAAGTCAAGGATACCCACCATGTCTTAGGATGTATCTTCCTGCCCTGTCAAGTGCAGCAGTTGGCTTCATCTTTGACTGCCTCCTCTCACAGGTAGAAGGCTGCCTTGGTTCCTGGAGGCCCATACAAATCTAAAAATGCCTCTCAAAAGGAAACAAGGGGATTCCCCCCCCCCTTTTAATTCTCATTATAAGAATGAGGACTGCGCAATATGGTGAAACCCCTTCTCTACAAAAATTCAAAAATTAGCTGGTAATATTTTGGGCTAGCATTGAAAAAAAGAAAAAAAAAAAAAAAACAGGACAACAACAACAAAATTAGCCAAGTGTGTTGGTATGCACCTGTAGCTCCAGCTATTTGGGATGCTGAGGTGAGAGGATTACTTGAGCCCAAGTGCAGTGAGCTGTGATTGTGCCACTGCACTCCAGCCTAGGTGACAAGGTGAGACCCTGTCTCCGAAAAAAAAAACTTTCTTCGAAGAAGCCTTCCAGCAGACCTTTTCCACATTTCCACATCTCATTGGCTAGAACTAGATCACAGGCCACCATGAAACCAATCACTGAGGAAAGAATGGAATGATGATGAGAGGCTTAAGTTAACCAAGATTTACCCTAAGTCATACAAAGGAGAGATAGTCACCCAAGCAAAGTTAGGGCTTGGCAGTGAGGAAGATGGAAGAAATCGCTATCAGCTAGGAAGCCTGCAGCATCTGCTACAATGTCAGCTATGGGTTGTCAGGCACTGGGTGGAAAATATATCACTAATCTCTGCATCAGGCTCATCATTTATCAGTATGGGAAATGGCCATGGTGTTATGTAAGACAAATTGCAGAAACCTTCAATAAAACAATATAGTTAGATCCATACCTGCCAGCTGGCAGCAGGATAAATTCCAAATAAATCATAGAACTAAATGTGAAAACTTTACTGCTATTAAATGAACACACTGGAGAACACCAGGAGCAAAGCCAAAAGATAATTGATTAACTCAGGGGGAAAATGGAACTCATATGATAGATAATCAGCTAATCTCCCGATTGTATAAGAGCTAGAAATTGGTAAGAAAAAAAGCCATCAACATACAGAACAAACAAAAGATATGAACATCCAACTAGCAAAAAGACCACAAATGTTTCTTAAACATGTGAAAATGTATTCAACTTTGCTTCATTTATATAAAGAGAAATGAACATTAAAAATATCCTGAGATATCATTGCCAGCTATTAGACTGGCAAAAATGCAAAAAATTGATACCATACTCTCTTGGTGGCTTTAGAGAAGCAGTCACTATCATAAAGAGCCAGAGAGAATATAGCTCCTATGGAGGGCAATTTGGCAATATATGTTAGATGCCTATACCCTTTAGTCCAGCAGTTCTGTTTCTGAGAATGCATTTGTGGATTCTATAGATTCTACATTTTACAGATGTATTTAATTACATGCCAAAAGATTTTTCAGGAGTAGTATTTAACTGAAACACCTAAGACCTGATATAGTTTGGATATTTGTCCCCTCCAAATCACATATTAAAATGTGATTCTCAATGTTGGAGGCAGGGTCCAATGGGAAGTGTTTGAGTCAGGAGGGCAGATCCCTCATGAATGGTTTGGTGCTATTCTCATGGGATTGAGTGAATTCTCACTCTTAGTTCCCATGAGCTATGCCAGTTAATAGTCTGGCACCTCCCTCCCCTCTCTCTTTCCTCTTCTTTTGCCAAGTGATGACAGCTCCTCTCCCCTTCTGTCATGAGTGGAAGTTTCCTGAGGCCCTCATCAGAAGCAAATGCTGGTGCCACACTTGTACAGCCTGCAGAATGATGAGTCAAGTAAATCTTTTTTCTTTACAAATTACCCAGCCTCAGGTATTCCTTTATAGCAGCGCAAGTGGACTAAGACAACACCCAACTGGTTGGTTCATGCCTGGTACTCCTCCTAAAAGGTTGATGACCAAGATATACTTAAATTGGAAAACTTAAATATTACCCCTGTAGGTAAGTAGGAGTATATTTTTTTTGTAGAAAAATAATGGAAACAATCCAAATAGCCAGCAATAGTGGACTAGTTAAATAAATTATAATGGTCCTTACAATGGAATGATATGCAGCCATACAAAGGAATGACATCTCATTCTCTTTTGACTGCTGTAAGAAATACCATTAGCTTGGTGGCTTGTAAATATCAGAAATTTATTTCTCACTGTTCTGGAGGCTGGGAAGTCCAAGATCAAGTTGCCAGCAGATGTCAGTATCTGGTGAGGGCCTGCTTCCTCATAGGCAGCTCTCCCCTCACTCCAACCTCATATGGTGGAAGGAGTGAGGGGTCTCTCATGGCTTCTTGTATGAGGGTATGAACCTCATTCGTAAGGGCTCTGCCCCTCTGACCTAATCTCTTCCCAAAGGTCACACCTCCTAATACCATAATTGTATATCATTTTCACTATATGTCAATTATTTGTCTTTTTTTTTAAATGTATTTATTAAAAATAGGCCAGGCATGGTGGCTTACATCTGTAATCTCAGCACTTTGGGAGGCCAA
>NW_012108031.1:114709-115013 GCF_000951045.1 Mandrillus leucophaeus | reverse complement strand
GTCTCGCTTCATTTCATTCATTTGGTCTTCAATTGCTGATACTCTTTCTTCCAGTTGATCAAGTCGGTTACTGAAGCTTGTGCATTTGTCACGTATTTCTCGTGTTATGGTTTTCATCTCTATCAGTTCTTTTAAGGTCTTCTCTGCATTGATTTTTCTAGTTATCCATTCATCCATTCTTTCTTCAAGGTTTTTAGTTTCTTTGCGCTGGTTATGCAGTTCCTCCTTTAGCTCTGAGAAGTTTGATCGACTGAAGCCTTCTTCTCTCAACTTGTCAAAGTCATTCTCCGTCCAGCTTTGTTCC
>NW_012108031.1:102967-114109 GCF_000951045.1 Mandrillus leucophaeus | reverse complement strand
GTCCCATTCACCTGAATAGCTCTTCTCACCTACTACCACACCAGTGAAGTTACTATAGCTTGACAGCAAGTTTTTCATCTGATAAGGTTGGTCCCCATCTCAGAAGTCTTTCACCCCTTCCCCGAAAGATTCGCAGCTTTTTCAGCACATTTAATCTCCCAGATGAACTAACAGATTAATTTGAGGTAAATGATGTTTTATAATATTGAGTGTTCATGACTCTTAAGTCCAGTGCTCAAAATGTCACATGAAATTACTAGACAGTTTCTTAGTGAATCTGAGACCAGATCGTTGTGGACATTTTTGACTGGATTAGTTGCATGAGTCATCTGACTCTATGACAAAATTGTGCAATTCTCCCCTTCATTGTGTAGACATGTGAGAATTACCTGGGTATCAGAAAAATTGGGCCAAGAGCAAAAAATGAACAGTCCATCCATATCCTTCAGGAATATTTTAAGTAGAAAAATTAATCCTTCACATCTTGTCCACAATGAAAGTGGAGCTGCAGCCACAATCAATACTGCTGCTCATGTGCACTGCAGGCTGCATCTTGGGCGTAGAACTCCTGGCTCCTGGCCATAACCAATACAGGGATAAATGCCATTTAATTCCACCCCCAGCTGTTCCTGGGGCCTTCCATGGGTGGGTCTGCCAAGGGGTATTTCATTTGATTCACAGGCAAAAAAATGTGCCCCTCAATTGCTTGGTACAGAGCCAGATTTGCTAGGACTTCCTAAACACCCTGCTGTAGAGGAGGAGCCACCAAGAACGCTCACATCATGGACCAAATCCAGCCCAAGGTATTCTTCTTGGGGCTCTGTTGGTTTGTTGCAGTGTGCTAAACTTACACTTTATACTGAAAAACCAACGTGTTCAGTATAAAATTTTCCAACATATGGCGTTAAAAAGACAGTGTTACATGTTTAAATGAATGAAGTGAAACGATCAGATAGAAATTTTACTTTATATAGTATTTAAGGTGATATTAACCTACATAAATTAGTATAGTGGAAGAGAATGTAATGCTGTTATTTTAAAAACAGAGAACTTTTGCTTGACTGTAGGCAACGAAATTGATGCATGTTGTATGTGTGTGTATTCAGGTGTCAAAAAAGTGATTTCAGGTTCTGCAAAGAATAGTCATTTTCCATTTCATGTAAATATAATTCCATATTATGGTTCAAAATTATTTTTCTTTCCTTGGGAAAACAAACAAATGCAGGGATCTTATGATGGTTTGCTTTTTTGCTGTTGTTTATCTCATTTTGATACTTTCCAACACGATGTTAGAAGGTTCAGAAATTGTGCATGATGCCCAAGATTATATTAAGAAAGTGGCTATTGTGACCAAAGCTATGTGGCATAGTAGAATTGGGAGGAAAATTGATGACAAAGAAATTTGTGCAAGAAGTATGTGGATAGACCTCTCTGAGTGTGCAAAACAAAAACAAATAAACAAAAAACAAAAGAAAACCCCCCAAAACAAGCAAACAGAAAACAAAAAACAAACAAACAAAAAACAAAAACGAAAAACCCACAAAAATGTTTGTGTCCCATGTGAGTGCTCACCAAATGGTGACCTCAGCAAAGGGTGATTTTAGTAATTAAGTGGGTAGGTTGACCCATTCTGTGAATACCAGTCAGCCTCTTACCCCAGTTCTCCCTGTCAGTGCCTGATGGGCTCATGAGCAAAGTAGTTATGTGACAGGGATGAAGGTTACACATGGGCTCAGTAACCTGGACTTGTACTCACCAAGGCTGACCTGGCTACACCCACTGCTGAGAGACCAATTAGCCAGCAGCAGAGAGCAACAGTGAGGCACTGATATGGTGTCATTCCCCTTGATCAACCCGCTACCTGGTGGCAGATTGATTACATTGGGCCACTTGGAAGGAGCAGTGTTTTTTCCTTGCTGGAGTAGATACTCTGGATTTGTTTCCTCTGAAAAACACAATGCTTTTGTCAAAACTACAATTCATGGATTTACAGAATGCCTTATCCACCATCATGATACTCCATACAGCATCACTTCTGACCAAGGAACTCACTTCACAACAAAGAAGTGCAGTAATGGGTTCATGCTCATGGAATTCACTAGTTTTACCTTGTTTCCCACCATCCTGAAGCAGCTGGCTTGATAGACAGTGGAATGGCCTTTCTGAAGACTCGTAGTGCCAGGCAGGTGGCAATACCTTGCAGGGCTTTGCAAGGTTCTCCAGAAGGCTGTATATGCTCTGAATCAGCGTTCAATATGTGGTGCTGTTTCTTAGATAGCCAGGATTCATGGGTCCAGGAATCAAGGGGTGGAAATGGGAGTGGTACCACTCACTATTACTCCTAACACTCTTTAGTGACTCGCTAACAAAAGTTTTACTTTCTGCTACCAATACTTCATGCTCTGCTGGCATAGAAGTCTTAGTTTCTGAGGGAGATTTGCTTCCACTAGGAGACATTAGCAACGATTCAACTGAAGTGTAACTTAAGACTGCCACTTGATGACTTTGACTCTCCATGCCTGTGAATCAACAGGCAAAGAAGGGAGTTGTGAGTTGTAGTGTTAGCTGGAGTGACTAATCCTGACTACCAAGGGGAAATTACACTACTACTCCACAATGGAGGTAAGGTAGATTGTGTCTGGAATACAGGAGATTCCTTAGGGTGTATATCAGTATTACCATGCCCTGGGATTAAGGTCCATGGGGAACTATAACAAATCCAATCCAGGCAGGACTACTAATGGCCCAAATGCTTCAGGAATGAAGGTTTGGGTTACTTCATCAGGGCCAACAGCTATGACCTATTACCTCCACCTGGTCTCTCTTTTGACACATGAGGATTATGGGGATTATGAGGATTACAATTCAAGATGAAATTTGGGTGGGGACACAAAGCCTAACCACGCCAACGCCCATGATCCAAACACCTTCCACCAGGCCTCACCTACAACACTGGGGATTACATTTCAACATGAGGGGGATGGAGACAAATATCCAGATGAATCACTGATTAAAGCAGATGACCCTCCCCAATGTGGGTGGGCATCCAATTCATTGTGGTTTAGAATAGAACAAAAAGGTGGAGGAAGGGCAAATTCACTCCCTTTGCTTGAACTGAGACATTCATCTCCTATTCTTGAACATCAGCACTCCTGGTTCTTAAGCTTTCAGATGGGGACCAGGACTAACACCATCAACCACTTAAACTCTCACATGCAGACTGAATTTCACCACTGGTTTTCCTGGTTCTCCTGCTTGCAGATGGCAGGCCATGGCACTTCTTGGCTTCCATAACCACATGAGCCAATTCCTATAATAAATCTCTTCATATATCTCTCTATATATCCTACTGGTTCTGTTTTTCTGAAGAATGCTGACTAATACAATGCTCCACCCTGTTCCCCTGTTTCTGAGCTGGAGCTTGCAACCGCCATTCACTACGGGTGTTGGCTGCTGATAATGGTGGGCAGCTGCACCTATCTTAGGGAAACTGCCCGTAGTCAGTGGGAACTATTTTGTCCATGGAAGCCAGGGAGGTTATGATCCCCTCTGCCCTGAAGGGTGGCCTGTGGCCAATGACTAACTGATAGGGGGTGCTATAAAAGCCTAGCTCCCTTGGCTCACAGTAGAACAAACTAGCACAATTCATGCTGCAGAGTTCCCCATGACATCAGGCTAAGGCTAAACTTCTCCTGAAACCACATCTTTGCTTAACTTCCATTCCCCTATTCTGCTTTTCACTCCCTTACAGGATTTTTCTGTCTCATTCTCTCAATAAATTGCTTGCACAAGAATCTTCATCTCTGGTTTTGCTTCCAAGGAACTCGTCCTAAGGTATATCTCGAAATAGAATGGGTGAAATCTTCCCTAACAATATAATGACGTACCTTTGAGAACAAAGTGGCTAAGTCCCAAACACTAGTTTGAAACTCTTAATATGCCTCCAAGCTCCACCTGAAACATACTAAGCTGTCAGTTGGTCAGCAGTTATTACAGACATCAATGAGGACACAGTGTTCACAGACAGAGGTCTTTATTGGAATAGAAATGTCTTAAAATCCAGCAGAGTTGCAAACATGGAACTTCATGGAAAAGTCACAGTTATTAGCCACTGGGTAATTCACCTGTGATAGCAGGTTGGGAAAGAATGTGAGTCTAGTGTCATGCACATACATTTAGGTAATAACACAGTAATAGCAGAATTCTCAGAGATGAATAATATAATAATAATAATTGCTGCTTATTATTCATCACACAAATGCCTAGGCAGAGTGCCAGGCATTTTATTCCAAGGCTTTTCACTACACAACTCTATGATTACCCAGTTAGCATAGCAAGGACCCCACTGAAGTGTGATTTATCAAAGGCATTGCTCTTCATAGCTGCAAAATCGGGTTAAAAGATGGTGGAAGTCAGGTTAAAAGACGATGGTACAAAGGCTGGAACTCCTCCCTCTTGAGTGAAAGATCAGTCCTTTCCTTTTCAAAACAATTAAGGTAATCATCATTTCCATCTTCTTAAGGTCTTTTTCTTCATTCCAAGTACTTTAAGTCTCTTTTATGTTTCAATTTAATGTACCACCTGTTCACTAGAAGCAACACTTTTAGCTGAGCTACTAAAAGCAAGAATGTATTAATTAAACATTAGCACTTTTTGAAGTCAAGTATACTACAAGTGGCAGACAGTGAAAACCTGAGATATAATTACCTCTACCTTCTTTTTGGAACTCATTTGCCTGGAATATTTACACATTTCAGTAGGTTCCCTTCTCCCTGCAGCTGGAGTGCTGGGTTTTTAGGTGTGTATCCCAGCTTTCTCTGAGATGTAGAGGGCTCTTAGAAATGTATTTGCTTACTGGTTACATGTCTTAGAGAAAGGCATATGTGTGCACCCTGTCTTAAGAACAATGTCAAGGTGTTCGTAATGAAATTTCACAGGTAGAGAGATGGCGGGGCCTTGCATATCTGAGCACCTCCCATCACAAACACTGCTTGGAGATTCATAAACTTAGTTTTCTAATGGACAAGATGTCCTTCCCATCAAATGTGAGTCCTTTCATATGGGCCATGGAGGTCTCTTTTCAATGTCCTCCCTCTATCAGTATACATATTGCTTCTAATAGTATTCTTCTTGAAACACATACATATCCCTCCCTTGATCCCAAGTCAGCAACATTCTGCTTTTGTTCCTCCCTTTCACCGCAAAGCTTGGAAGAGTAGTCTACACTTAACATCTTTACTTCTTCACCTCTTGTTGCTCTTCTCTCCATGCAAGCTTCCATTCCCACCTCTCCACTGAAACTTCTGCTAAATCACCAATGGCCTCCCCATTGATAACTCCACAAATGACAGACATCTTTCTGTCTTTGTCCCATTGTCCTCTCAAGTCGCATTGCACATTGTCAAACACTCTTCTGCCTTCTCATAACTTTCTCTCTCCTCACTTCTCTGCAGTGATGTGCAGGTAAACTGGCTTGGGGTGGGGGAAGAGCCCTGAATGGTGGCATTTTCCACTTTCCATAGTGTAAATCCTTCCATTGTGGCCAATATCAAGTTACCAACAGTTTAGCAGTGGCCACTGCAGCCGTAGCTGGAGCTGTAACACCAGGATGCAGCTTTTCTCCTTTCTCCTGGTACCTGACTGGTTTCTTCTTGATCTTTTTGTTGGTCCTTCCTCTGTTAGCAAAATTCTAAGTGTTGATCTTTGGGACTTGGATCCGAACCTTGTATTTCTTTCTTTTCTCATAGATCTCAACTATCCTCATGGCTTTCTTTCCCTTAAAAATTATATTTATTTAGGCAATCATTTAAAAAGTTGAATACATGTAAAAATACTTGGAGAAGTCTCAGGTTTACTCTTATTCTCATCCACCCCTACGTGTTTACCCCTCAGGTAAGCGCTTTTATCAGCTTACTCTTCCAGTGCTTCCTTTTGTAAATGAACATGTATGGCTATGTATGTTTATATGTGCGAGCTCATGTGATACTTCCTATTGTTCCCCTTTCTTGCACAAAGAACAGTATCATAAACACCATTCTGCATCTTGCTTTTTTTCACTCTCCTGTATATGTTAGAGCTCTTTCTGTATCAGTACAGAGATACCCATACAAATATGATAATGTTCAACAGATAGATGGTGTTTTAAAAATTACGTAGGTATCTCTTTACAAACCTACTCTCTGAGCTCCAGACTTTCTGACATCCCTTTTCACTCTTGGTATCTCAAAGATATCTCAGGCTTTCCAAGCACAAGGTAAAACACTTGTTTTTACTTCCTGTGGTGGATGCTATCTTCCTGGCCTGCTCAATCCCTGTTACTGGGCTGGAGCACCCCTTCCCCAGCAGCTGTGAGTGTTGGCTGCTAATGGTGCACAGCTCTCTGCTGCTCTGGAGAATCACCTTCAGCTGAAGTGACCCATCTTGTCCTGGAAGTTATCTTTACAGCCAGTGATGGCTTGATACTGGTCTTCTTGTCTTAATAGGGCACAGACAACTCTATGGGAGGCTTATGTGGAGCATATGCCCTCTCTGTTTTGTTCTTTCTCCTTCCCTATGTTGTTTCCCTCACCCACTTCATGCTTTTCCCATAGAGCACTCCCTCAAAAAACTACATGTACCCCAAGGCTTCACTTGTAGGGAATTTAATCTAAGACATAACCCTCTGTCCTCCCTAGTCTTCCCCATCTCAGTTGATGTCATCTCCGTTTGTCTATTTGCACAGACTGGAAACTTGGGAGTCATCCTTGACTGCTCCTCTTTCCTTATCCACCCTATCCATTCTATCAGGAAATTCCACTGAGTCTACCTTAAATATGTCTAGAATCCATAGACTTCTTTCCAGCTCTCCTTTCAAATCCTGAAGAGACCACTAGCATGTATCTCACCCATTTAATATTTTATTTATTTATATTTTTGAATTGATACACATTCATGATTAAAATTTTTAAAGCTGCAAAATAGCATATAGCAAAAGCCAGCTGTTTTCAAGCCAGTCAGTTCTTTTCTTCAGTGGCAACCAATGCTCTTCCCTATTGTGTGATTTTTCTCCTGGCACCAAATACATGCTATTTTTTCATCCTCATTCCCCAATTTCTACACTAACTGGATGTTCAATAATTCCAATTCAGTTTTGACACTAACATCTATAGTTAGTGCAGACTCCACAGGTTAAGGGTTCAGTCTCACAGGACTGTCCCACTCAGACACCAGTAGCAATTCCTGGGTCCCCAGGCTATCAGTACTATTACCAGCAGTGAATCCATATGGGTCTGCAGCAACTTCAGTTCTTGCCTCCTCACAAGAAAGAATTCAACTGAGGGGCACAAGGCAGAAGGAAAGACTGAGTGAAGTTTCAGAGCAGGAGTGAAAGTTTATTAAAAAGTTTCAGGGCAGGAATGAATGGAAGGAAAGTACACTTGGAAGAGGGCCAAGCGGGTGACTTGTAAGATAAGTGTGTGGTTTGACCTTTTGATATGGAGTTTTATACGTTGGTATACTTCTGGGGTCTTCTCCCAACTCCTGAGATCTTATAAGGAAGCTGCTGATCAGTTTCAGGTGTTTTCTATCTATTAGGAGACGGCCTTTCCTGATGCCTGTGACCAATTACCACTTTAGAGAGATCGTTAACAATCACCTGACCATCACCTGATGGTCGCCCAACACTCCTGGTGTGTCTGTGTTGGGGGGAGCCCTCTCCTGCCCTGCTCATGCCTGACTGTAACATTTCCCCCCTCAAGAGTTCAATACCCCAGTTCTTTGGGGAAAATGTATGAAGGTCAGTCTTCTGTAACTGCTTCTTGCTGATAGAGGGGTGGTGGTTGTGGGTCTGTGGGTTTTGGCCTCTTACTAGCTGTCAGGGCAGGGAGGCTCTGTGGGTTGTTGGAAGCAGTATCCAGCCAGGTCTAAGGGAGACAGGGGGATTTTACCTCTGTCGTGTCCCACTGATGGGCAATCTAGAGGTCCCTTGTAGAAGGGTGACTCTTGAACATCGAGAGGACAATATCCCTTACTGAGGATCATCTGGAGCTTGATGGCGTTAAGACAAGAGAGGACAAATAAGGTTATTATATTTAGAAGAATGTAAAAAAAAAATAAGGGATGAAGACAGCTCCAAAATACCCTAAGGCTGCTGACATGCCCAGGTAGGTGGTGGCTATAGTTATGCTTGCTAAGACTTGGGTGCATGTGGTTGCTAGCTGACTCCAGTATGTGCCCAGAATTAGAATATTGATTCAGATTTTTACATTACCTATCCCTCTTTTATCTTCTGAGCTGCAGCCACAGATCACTGGTTGGTTCACAGGAATAAGCAGGGTTGTTTAAATTGCAGACAAAAACTCAAGAACAATTTGAGAACATTTCTCTCATAAATTCCCTTTTATTAATTTTCTCATGACTTACACAGACCATCTGCAATATGCTTGGAATTTCTGACTTGTCCTATACATCCCTCTTTTTAAACAACCAGTTATTTTACTTTAGGACAAGAATTTCCCATACATGATTCTTTTAATACAAAATCTCTTTTCTCTATAATGCTCCTTACTAAAAATACCTCTTTAGCTTTATAACCTTTGAATTAGATAAAAGTCATTTTCTTTTGTTTGGAAGTTATGGTTTGTACTGCATGTCGCTGCATGAGTCCTGTGAAGGAAGAACAGATAAGGAAGTTTTCTACATACTGTAGATGTTATTCCCCACTCAAGAGATTACCTGATTTTATATATATATATATATATATATATATAGCTTGTTTGAATAAGTGTGGGCTATTGCTAAGCCCCTTAGGTAGGATTTTCAAGGTCTAAGTTACTGGTTAAAGATTTAGGTTGTCTTCCCATGAGAAAGAAAGCTACTAGAGAGAAAGATGAATTCAGAGGTTGGGTAAATATTAAGCAGACACCCATCTTGTAAAGTGTATTTTTGCCCTGAAGCGGTGTGAATCCTTTCTTTTAGAGGGAGGGGGTGTCATTTGCCTCATTATGAAAGCAGGATTTGGAGGAGAGTTGCTGAGAGAAGGAGATTAGCACAGAGTGGGCAGCTCTTGAACCCAAAAGGGAAACTTATTTTACTTTCAGTCTCCAGAGTTGCCCTTGGCTTTGTCTTGTTGATGATGATGACTGATTTGGAAGCCAGCCAGAACAGAGAGGCCCTTCAGCTCAAGGCCATCAGGATGGATGGGGTGGGATTCTGTCCTGGGGCCCCTTTGGCCCTCAGATAAGTGCCATTACCAGCTGTGGAGCTTGTGGCAGAGGAGGCAAGCTGTGTGGGGCTTTTCCCCATCTATCTCATTGGGACAGTTTGTCTTCCAGTGGCCTGGCTTCCCACACCAATGGCAGTTACCTGAAGAAGTGTCATTAGGGCAACCTGAAGTGGGCTGGAGAGCTTATAAAGCAGCCACTGCTGATTTCAACCACCCAACTGACACTGGAGCTGGACTCCCATTTCTTTTCTGCAGTTTTGGCATAACAACTGACCAGCATTCCATCCGGATAAAAGATCATTGAACACAGACTGGTTCTCTCTGGTCCATGGAAGCTGCACGTGGAGCACCTCTGTGTCCTCTGTTTTAGCTTTTGACGTATGGCCTAATTTTATTACATTTAAATGTTGAGTTTAGCTAATGTGGTGGCTCACACCTATAATCCCAGCAATTTGGGAGGCTGAGGCGGGCGGGTCACTTGAGCCTGAGGAGGAGTTCAAGACCAGCTTGGGCAACATGGTAAGACTGTCTTTTCAAAAATTTTTTAAAAAAAGAAGTAGCCAGGTGTGCTGGTGCACACCTGTGGTCCTAGCTACTCAGGAGGCTAAGGTGGGAGGATCACTTGAGCGTGGGAGGATCACTTGAGCATGGGAGGTAGAGGCTGCAATGAGCTGTGCTCACACCACTGTACTCCAGCCTAGGTGACAGAGCAATTGGAAAAAAAAGTCTCCACTCCAAAGTGAATATGGAACATATATAACATGCATATTTGTTTACTATGCAAGTGTGCAACACCACCTTCATGAATATTCATAGTTGCTCCTATAACTTGTTGAATATGTATAGTTAGCCAACCTATTCAGCATAAACTCCTGTCTCACCTTTCCCCCTTTGAAGTGCCTGCTTTCGGTTCCTACTGGAAGCTACACTTCTCAGCCTGCAGTCTGCATCTTTTATAAGAAATAAAGCTCTCCTTTCCAAATTTATAGATGTTGTGTTTTTCAGTTAACATTAAGAACAACTGGAAGTAGCATTGCTGAGTCACACTGTATGAACATGATCATTTTGATTGTAGTGCCAATTACCCTCCACAGAATTACGTTGACTTATACCACTCCTGGGAATACCTGAGGGTAGTGCCTATTTCCCATAGTGTTGTTGCTGAAATAGATATAAAACTTATCAATCATGGGCAAAAAATTATCCCCAGTATGTTTTTATTTTTATTTCTTTTATTGTAAGTGAGATTAAGCATATTTTTCAATTTTAAGGGCCTTTTCTGTAATCAATCCCCTATATACTTTGTCCATTTTACCATTAGGTGTTTGGTCTTTTTCTTACTGATTTGTAGGAGATCTTTATATATGAGGAAAATGGTTACTTTCTTTTTTTGAGATGGAGTCTTGCTCTGTGGCCCAGGCTGGAGTGCAGTGGCACAATTTTGGCTAGCTGCAACCTCCACCTTCCTGGTTAAAGTGATTCTTGTGTCTCAGCCTCCTAAGTAGCTGGGACTACAGGTATGCATCACCATGCCCAGCTAATTTTTTGGTAGAGATGGGGTTTCACCATGTTGGCCAGACTGGTCTCGAACTCCTGACCTCAAGTGATCCACCCACCTTGGCCTCTCCAAGTGCTGGGATTACAGGTATGAGCCACTGTGCCCAGCCAACTTTCTTAAGTAGATTACTATTGGAATCTCCTAATCAGTTTTCCTATTCTTCTCTTTTCACATTTAAGACATCCCTAACTTAATGGTCAATGTGATCTTTGTAAAACAGAAATGGGATCATGTCATTAGTTTCAGTGGCTTACCATTGCTTTGAGAATAAAATCCCAAACTCGACTGGGTGCAGTGGCTCACGCCTGTAATCCCAGCACTTTGGGAGGCCGAGGCGGGCGGAACATGAGGTCAGGAGATCAAGACCATCCTGGCTAACACG
>NW_012108031.1:94018-102062 GCF_000951045.1 Mandrillus leucophaeus | reverse complement strand
AGTAGCTGGGATTACAGGTGCCTGCCACCACGCCTGGCTAATTTTTGTATTTTTAGTAGAGATGGGGTTTCACCATGTTGGTCAGGCTGGTCTCAAACTCCTGACCTAATAATCTACCCACCTCGGCCTTCCAAAGTGCTGAGATTACAGACGTGAGCTACTGCGCCCGACTGGGATCAACTAAATTTATATCATGATGTTAGCAGAAATCAGTAAAGAAAGCTATATAGGAAGACATCTGTTCCTGACAATAAAAAGAATTATTTATGCAAGAAACACATTTCCTCATAGCCATACTTTCTAAACAAAGGAGCTCTCAGCATCCTTTGTTTGCTTGCCTGGTTTCAGAAACTGAGACTGCTGCTAGACTGTCCAGTCAATATCAGTGTCTACTTCCTTTTTTTTTTTTTTTTTTTTTTAGTACCACTCTAGTTTTCTGATGGGGTGGGAGGGGGGTAGGCACGCACATAGATGCACAACTACACACCCTTCCTTTGCAGAGAGGGACAGCCATGTGACTTATACTACCCAGCAGGATGGAGTCAGAAGACACTGTGGGGAGCTCCAGGGACTGAGTTGACATGTGCCCTTTTGTACTTTGCCTTTTCTATTTTTTTTTTCCTGCCTGAAATGTAGATACTATAGTAAAGATAGAATATGCAGTGACCATGAAGGACAGACCATGAGAATCACAAACACCTTGGCCTTGACATCCTTGAACAACGAATTCACTGCTGCCAACTGTCTCCCTCCAGATTTCTCACTACTCATTGAAAAAAATAAAATTGCCCTGCCTCTGTCACTGCTGTGATGACAGCTCTGTGTAGCTCCATGCAGACTGCAGCCTGAGGCCCACACCTCAGGTCTCCACCTCCCTCCACCATTTCTGAATTCAGATGAAGTGCCAAAGGAACCCCATGATGCAACCAGGAAATGTAGGGAAGTGAACTCCCTCTAAGGTGAGTTATATAAGTCACTGTTCTTTGGGGTTTTGCTATTTGCAGCTGAACTTAATCTCTAACTGATGCAATAGGGGAAATAAGTAAGAAAAATCTATGTAGAAAGATATTTTCATACTACAATCAAAAGAAATATGTGCACAAAAAATAGACTTTTCTTGCTCTACTCCCAGATTCTTCTGAGAACAACCTACCAGCAACATGCTTTCTCTTTGTACTACTTCAAAAGTAGAGTAAATAAGCTGCTTCTGATCGGGCAGTGGCAGATGTTGGGCAAAAAAGAAATTGATCCACCATTCACAGCAATGCCCCATTCCTCCAGAGACTGTGGTGCTGGGCGATGTGCCTGGGCAAATACTGCACATGAGTTTCAAGGGCAGAACTGTAGAACTCACATACTAACAGATTTCCCTCTGTTGGGGAGGCTTGGATCCTAGTGGTCTGGGGTTAATAGAAGGTAAAAAAACAATCTGTATCCACAATAGTAAATGGTCCAAGCCAGAGAGCCAGGTATATAATATAATATAGATAAAGGGCCAAGAGTTAAAGCTAGATAAGTAGTTACGATTGGGTGACAAGGCAATGAAAGCCTGAGGCAGGAATTAGGAGTAATGGTGCAGAGCCAAGAGATTGGAGACTGGAGAAGATGAGATTGTGGAACATTAGCTTCATGGTGATCTATATCCTGCACTGAGCTTCGTCTTTGCTGGCTACTAAGATTGTGGTCTGTAATCCCAGCACTTTGGGAGGCTGAGGCAGGTGGATCACCAGGTCAGGAGATCGAGACCATCCTGGCTAACACGGTGAAACCCCATCTCTACTAAAAGATACAAAAAATTAGCCAGGCGTGGTGGTGGCCACCTGTAGTCCCAGCTACTTGGGAGGCTGAGGTGGGAGAATGGCGTGAACCTGGGAGGCGGAGCTTGCAGTGAGCTGAGATCATGCCACTGCACTCCAGCCTGGGTGACAGAGCAAGACTCTGTCTCAAAAAAAAAAAAAAAAAAAAAGAAGACTGTGGTCTGAACAAGCAGGGATCCAGATGGAAGAGACAGAGGAAGTTTACTCTTCATCATTAAAAAATTTATCAATCTGTTCAGTATCCCTTATCTAGATATCTTTTATATATCTATCTATTCATCTACCAAATATTTACTGAGCATTTTCTCAGAGGAGGGCATCCCTCTGTGGTTTTACATTCTCTTAGTAACCCATTATATTTTCCAGGGGGAAAGGTGATTGTGGTAATGATAACAATGACACAAGTTTTAAAATCATACCAGGTTGGTAACCACAATAAAAAATTCTGGTATCGCTGTCATAGCACTGCCACAGCCACCCCACTACAATAGTACAATAGTTAAACCTGGCCAGTTCATTTCTAAGATTAATTAATTTATACCATACAGCCTTTATCTAGATTTCTAAAGCCCAAGAGTCTACAGCAAGGTTGAGAGGAAATGTTTATTGGGAGGTGTAATCCCGGGGCAGTGAAAGTGAGGAAAGGGGAATTAAAACAGGGAAGGATAAGAAGCAAATACCGAGCTACTTCTTCACAAGATTTGAAGAGACACAGTGAATAGCTTGACCACATGGCTTATCTCCGGGGAGTCTGTTCAGAAAACCTGTGCCTTGGAATGTTCTACTGAACATAGAATACTTACCTGGTGTCTTCCTGCCATCCTCCTTGCCCATTGGTTAAAGAATAACTGTCCCACATTTCCTGGTTGCATCATGGGGTCCTTTTGACACTTCATCTGAATGCAAAAATGGTGAGAGGAGGTAGAGACATGAGGTGTGGGTGTTAGGCTGCAGTCTGCATGGACCTGCACAGAGCCATCATCACAGTAGTGACATAGGCAGAGTAAGCTGCCAGCATCCGAGAGGCTGGCGAGGCCATGAGGATCTGAGGAGGTGCACACAATGCCATCTTCTGCAAAGGCTGTGTGGCAGCTCACCTGGATAAATAGATATGGAAAGCAGATTGAATTAGGAAAGTGAAAAGAAGAATAAGGAACACAAATGCAGGGATATATGGCACAGCCAGGAATGAGAATATTGTAAGACTATGCCACGGTTAGATACTTTTCACTGTGTCAGGCTTCCCAGCAGCCATTTCCAAAAGGAAACCTGTGGGGTCTGTAACTCACAGGATCTACAAGGCAGTGTAGAGATTTAGAACCTAGGCTTCAGGGTCTGTGAGCAATTACTCTCCATTTCATCACATGTAAAATGGGAATAATCATGGTACCTACTCACTAAGTTGTGAGGATTAAGGAAGGTGATCGATGTAAAGAACTTAAAGCTATGCACAATGTGTAGAAAGGGCTCAGTAAATGCTGAATATTCCAATGACAAATTAATTGTCAGTAAAAGCACAATTCTGTTTATGCTACTTTCTTCATAAAGGTTCTCTATGAAGATTCTGTGATAAAAGTAATAAAAAATCCATTCTCAGCTAAAACAGAAGATTCATAGGGATGCTTTTTGTTTTCTGAGACAGGGTCTCCCTCTGTCACTAAGGCTGGAGTGTAGTGGTCTGATCACTGCTCAGTGCAGCCTCAACATCCCAGGCCCCAGCAATCCTCTTATCTCAGTCTCCTGAGTAGCTGGAACCACAGGTGCACACCACTATACCTGTTTTCTTCTGTGTTATTTTAATTATTTTTTTTAGCTATGGGGTCTCCCTATGTTGCTCAGGCTGGTTTCAAGCTTATGGGCTCCTGCCTTGGCCTCTCAGAGTTGGGATTACAGGTGTGAGCCACTGCTTCCAGCCATTGATAGGGATGTTGATAACAGTGACCCTGAACCAAGATTAACATCACCCTAAAGTGGAGCTCAGGAAATACATTTTTATGGTAACCCAATATAGCCCAATCCAAATACATGGCTGTCTGTTGGTTTTGCTTCCTCTGTACCTGGAGAAGGGTGCTTCACTTGGGGTCCATGAGTGGATCTGAAACTGCAAATGACATTTTGCATTGAGCACGTGGAGCGAATCCATGATAGTGCTAACAGTAATGTGATGAATATGGTGCTAACCACATTTGTAATTTTAAAATTTTTACAATTGTGATTTTTAACAGCAAATTTTAACAGTCATATCTTACCTTTAAAAAGTAAAAAGAGGCCAGGCACGGTGGCTCACGCCTGTAATCCCAGCACTTTGGGAGGCTGAGGTGGGTGGATAACTTGAAGTGAGGAGTTCAAGACCAGCCTGGTCAACATAGTGAAACCCTGTCTCTACTAAAAATATAAAAAATTAGTAATTCCAGCTATTCGGGAGCCTGAGGTGGGAGAATTGCTCAAACCCAGGAGGCGGAGGTTGCAGTGGGCTGAAATCAGGCCATTGTACTACAGCCTGGGTGACAGAGCAAGACTCTATCTCAGGGAAAAAAAAAGTAAAAAGAAGCAGAAGAAATTAATTTCATTTACCTTATATCTCCAAACACTGTAATTTCAACATGCAATCAATATAAACAATTATTAAGATCATTTACATTCCTATTTTGTATTAAGTCTTCGGAATCCAGTGTGTATTTTACATATCTTATTTATTTTTTGTTAATACTGATTTTAAAATAAATTCTACATGAAAAAAGAATTTTCTGTACTTCTGTAGGCAGATACTTGTGGCTGACATTAAAAATAATAAAAATTAAACATGGACTTGGTTACAGAGAAATGAAGAGTTTTCTGCTTACTCCCAGGAAATATTTTCTGTGAATGAATGAGTACCAATGTCTGCATAATATAGTTGTTTATTTACATGGAAAAGGCCGGTAAACTTGTCACATTGCCCTACACATGGTTTTTTCAGTTAATAATGTGTCTTGGAGAATTTTCCATGTTAGAATATAACACATCACTTCATGTTTGTTTTAAACACTTACATGATATTTGATTATATTAATTTACTGTAATTTATAACTTAGTAACCCATCTCCTTTTGATGGTCATTTAAGTGGTCTCCACTTTTTGCTGTTGTTGTTATAGACACTACTGCCATGATTAACCCGGCTCACATCCTTGTTCAGTTGGTTCACTTTTGCAAGGGGCTCCTAGAATTATATTTTTTAAATTTTGGCTGATTTACCAAAATTCTCCAAAAACGTTACTAAATTAGATACTCACCAACATTATAATATATTTTCCCTGTATGTACATACATCCCCTTTCCCCCTCTGTTAGTCCACCGTGTCTATCATTACCATCTTTATGTCCATGAGTACCCAGCATTTAGCTCCCACTTACAAGTGAGAACGTGTGGTACTTGGTTTTGCGTTTCTGTGTTCATTCAGTAGGATTATGGCCTCCAGCTGCATCCATGCTGCTGCAAAGGACATGATCTAATTCTTCTTTATGGCTGTGGTAGGATATTTTTGAAGTATGAATGATAAATAGATTTGATATATTCATTAATTTAATTACTGTATGTTAAAGGGTTCATATTTTTGCCTCTACTCTGTTCTCAGCCATAGAAACAGCATTTTTCCTGCTTCCCTGACTAGATAAAGATGCTGTGACTGGGAATGATGGGGAAGAGGGGAGGTGCTGCTATGGGTCTCTAAGGGGAGACCCGAGCCAGCTCTTTTCTGACCTGATGGGGATGGGGGATTGGGGAAAGAGAAAACTCAGAATATACAGGGTCTGCCTTTTGTCCCCAAAGGATCCCAGAAAAGTGCTGAATGTCTGAGACTCTCTTTGCTTTAGTATGAGAGTCGAGAAGAAGCATTTTAGCATAGCAAATGAGGGCGGAAAGGGCATAAGAGAGTTCTGTGAGTCTCCTATAGCCTAGAGCGGCCAGGAGTGAATCCACCCTTGTTCAAGATGGCACAGAAGTATCACAAAGAGGCCTGGCAGATTAGGAGATGCTTCGTATTGGGAAGGGGTGGCCCAAGAGCAGATGTCAGCACTGTCCTTGCATCAAAGGCCAGATGGGAACTCAGTTGCCTTCGTAGATGCCAGCTGGAATAGATGCTGACAATTCATGACTCCTGGGAACAAGGATACGGCAGAGGATGCCAGCGTGGACAGATGACAGCCGAGGACCAGATGAGCCCCCTCCATGTCCAGATGTTCTATCAGTCTCTCCCCACCTCCCAGGGCAAGTGGGGAGGGAGAAAAACCCTGACTGGGCAGAGTTTACCGGGAATTGACTTGCTTCCAGTTATTCCATCAAGTACACTGGGGGCTCAAGATATGATAGAACTTAGTCATGAAAAATAGAGATTTTTACATTTTTGCATACCCGAGCTGTTTCCAGAAATGTATTACCACTGCAAAGGTAAGGCTCAATTGAGACACAAGAAGAGAACTTTACTGAAAGCATGACCAGAAATGTTTTCACTCTGGGGTGAGAAAAAGGCTCAACTTAAAAAGGGATTCTGTGGAAAAATTTGCAGACAGGAAAAGAGAGCAGTGGGATTATTTTCTCTTTGCTATGTAGATGAAAATTTTGGTGAAACTTGCAGCTGTTGACAGAAAAATGTAGCAGAGTGGCAATATGTCACTCAATAGACTATCTTGTCAATAGACTATCTTGATGCTTTAGAAAGCACAGCCTGCAGTATGCATCCCAGATTCATAGCAATACAGTGAGTCTCCAGGAGAAATAGGTACCTGCACATCCCTAATGTTCTGGTGTCCCCATGTCTGTTCAGATGCAGATAACGAAGCTCAGCATTACATAAAGTTTAGAGAGAAGGATTGACCACATGTGTATGCCAAAATAGGTATATTTTTTAAAAGCAGAAGTTCTCAGTTCTGGCTGCTCATTAAGAATCATCTGAGGAGCTTTTAAAAATATTAAGCCTCACACTCCCCACACCCTACCTCATCTCTAAGGCTCCAGTTTAATCATTCTGAATTGATATGCAATTGTGGGACACTAGAGAGCCAGGGAAGACAGGAAAGTTGACTTTCTATTTCTGTGCAGTATCAGCTTGCATCTTCCTATGAAATGCACTGTTAGTTGTCCTTTTATATTAGTAAGAGACCTTCTAATTTTTAGTTGGGTGCATGACTAATTAAAATAAAAGCTTTATTTCCCAGTGTCTTTTGCAATGAGGTCTGGCCATTTGATTAAATTATCCTACCTCCACTTGCCTTTTCACTGAGAATTTGGGGTATATTTGGCTATGAGTAGCAGAAAATCTGGCTCATGATGGTTCAACAATAGGGGTTCATTCTTCTCCCATAACAATAGGCCTGGAGGCTGGCAGTCCAGGGCTGAAGCAGCAGCTCAAAGATGTCATCAAATCCCAGGCTCTTCCTATACTTGCATGCTTCCATTCTTAGTACAGTGGCTCCTCGCATCATGGTACTTAACAAAATGGTTGTTACAGCTCAAAGCGTCATGTTCTTGTTTAAGACAGGAAGAAGACCAGAGGGCTGGATCCAGCAGTATCTCTCCATTTCATTATTAAGAAAAGCAAAAGCTGCCATAGAATCTTCCTAGCAGACATTCACATATATCTCATTGGCTAGAGCCGTGTGTTTTGGCCACTCTCAGCCACAAGAGATGCTGCAAATGAATATTTAGGTTTCCTGGTCTCCACACTGGAAACAGTCAAGGGAAAAGGGAATGGGAATGGATGTTAGGTTTGTTGTGCCAGACTCCTATCAACTCTGATAGGGATGGCACCAGGTTCAAGAGGCCAAAGAAGAGACCCAGAGTCAGCAAACGAGACATGGGGTTTATTGAGTGTAACTCACACACAGGGATGGTCCAGTGGCAGCAGGCTGGACAGAAGAATGGCATGGCTCAGTGGCAGTGGGCTGTACAGGAGAACCGCAACCACTTGTAAAAAGCATGCAGTTTATATAGCATTTTCACGTAGCACTCTGCCCCTAGCAACCTCCACCTGGCAACCTTCATTTAACCCAAAATAAAGGGCCTCAATCCCCCTCATCACCTTCTACAGGATGGGGCAGGGGTTCAGATGTTCCTTGTAGATAAGGAATGAATCTCCCAGTTGGCCGCTCCCAGATTTATTAGCACAGATCTGCAAACATACATTCAAGTGCATCTGCCATACAGGGTCATTCTCAGAGTATGCTTAAGTAATTGCTGTCAAATGTGTCTG
>NW_012108031.1:84756-86443 GCF_000951045.1 Mandrillus leucophaeus | reverse complement strand
CTAATTCTTCTTTATGGCTGTGGTAGGATATTTTTGAAGTATGAATGATAAATAGATTTGATATATTCATTAATTTAATTACTGTATGTTAAAGGATTCATATTTTTGCCTCTACTCTGTTCTCAGCCATAGAAACAGCATTTTTCCTGCTTCCCTGACTAGATAAAGATGCTGTGGCTGGGAATGAGAGGGAAGAGGGGAGGTGCTGCTATGGGTCTCTAAGGGGAGGCCCCGAGCCAGCTCCTTTCTGGCCTGATGGGGATGGGGGATTGGAGCAAGAGAAAACTCAGGGAACACAGGGTCTGCCTTTTCTGTACCCTCACTAAATACTAAGTTGTATAAAATTTTCATTTCACAAATATACATGAAAATGGTATCTCAGCTTTGTTTTGATGTGCATTTCTGTAATTTTGGGTAAGATTCTTATGTCTTTGGCAATTTGCTTTCTTTAAATAAGGCTATTTATATAGTTTGCCTATGCTTCTATTGTTTTCATCTTTTCCATAAGTACTTTCTCTGTCACCTGTGTGAAACATGTGAAAGATTTTTTTCTTTGTCATTTGTCTTTTTATTTTATGATATTTTAAAATTTACTTTGATTTTATATTAGTATATGGTCAGATTAATCAATCTTTTCTCTTGTATCTTCTCTTTTTCAGCAGAGATTCAGTGGGCATTCGGCAGTAGTTTTTATTATAGAAACAAAACACAAAAAATCTCACAGTGGAAATTTGAAAAATGTAGAAAAGGTGACATAAAAAAAATGAGCACGGACATTTCTGCTATTAGAAGAAAAGCTCTGTTTTATTGTGCCCAGTTTTTCATGCAATTTTTCTAGCCCTGATGATAATGAGCAATTTGTAGATGTATTTTCCAGATAGACAAGGAGGTGCAGTAGAATTTTTAAAAAGTATCTTCAACTTTTATTTTAGATTCAGGAGTACATGTGCATACATGGGTGTGTTGTGTGAGGCTGAGATTTGTGGTGTGATTGAACCTGTCACCCAGGAAGTGGGCAGAGTACTCAGCAGTTAGTTTTTCAGCCCACGTCCCTTTTCCCCCTGTTAGTCCACAGTGTCTATCATTGCCATCTTTACGTCCATGAGTACCCAACGTTTAGCTCCCACTTATAAGTGAGAACGTGCGGTACTTGGTTTTCCATTTCTGTGTTCATTCAGTAGGATTATGGCCTCCAGCTGCATCCATGCTGCTGCAGAGGACATGATCTAATTCTTCTTTATGGCTGTGGTAGGATATTTTTGAACTATGAATGATAAATAGATTTGATATATTCATTAATTTAATTACTGCATGTTAAAGTATTCATATTTTTGCCTCTACTCTGTTCCCAGCCATAGAAACAGCATTTTTCCTGCTTCCCTGACTAGATAAAGATGCTGTGGCTGGAAATGATGGGGAAGAGGGGAGACGCTGCTATGGGTCTCTAAGGGGAGGCCCGAGCCAGCTCTTTTCTGACCTGATGGGGATGGGGGATTGGGGAAAGAGAAAACTCAGGATATACAGGGTCTGCCTTTTGTCCCCAAAGGATCCCAGAAAAGTGCTGAATGTCTGAGACTCTCTTTGCTTTAGTGTGAGAGTCGAGAAGAAGCATTTTAGCATAGCAAATGAGGGCGGAAAGGGCATAAGAGAGTTCTGTGAGTCTCCTATAGCCTAGAGCGGCCAGGAG
>NW_012108031.1:77098-84306 GCF_000951045.1 Mandrillus leucophaeus | reverse complement strand
CAGTGGGATTATTTTCTCTTTGCTATGTAGATGAAAATTTTGGTGAAACTTGCAGCTGTTGACAGAAAAATGTAGCAGAGTGGCAATATGTCACTCAATAGACTATCTTGTCAATAGACTATCTTGATGCTTTAGAAAGCACAGCCTGCAGTATGCATCCCAGATTCATAGCAATACAGTGAGTCTCCAGGAGAAATAGGTACCTGCACATCCCTAATGTTCTGGTGTCCCCATGTCTGTTCAGATGCAGATAACTAAGCTCAGCATTACATAAAGTTTAGAGAGAAGGATTGACCACATGTGTATGCCAAAATAGGTATATTTTTTAAAAGCAGAAGTTCTCAGTTCTGGCTGCTCATTAAGAATCATCTGAGGAGCTTTTAAAAATGTTAAGCCTCACACTCCCCACACCCTACCTCATCTCTAAGGCTCTAGTTTAATCATTCTGAATTGATATGCAATTGTGGGACACTAGAGAGCCAGGGAAGACAGGAAAGTTGACTTTCTATTTCTGTGCAGTATCAGCTTGCATCTTCCTATGAAATGCACTGTTAGTTGTCCTTTTATATTAGTAAGAGACCTTCTAATTTTTAGTTGGGTGCATGACTAATTAAAATAAAAGCTTTATTTCCCAGTGTCTTTTGCAATGAGGTCTGGCCATTTGATTAAATTATCCTACCTCCACTTGCCTTTTCACTGAGAATTTGGGGTATATTTGGCTATGAGTAGCAGAAAATCTGGCTCATGATGGTTCAACAATAGGGGTTCATTCTTCTCCCATAACAATAGGCCTGGAGGCTGGCAGTCCAGGGCTGAAGCAGCAGCTCAAAGATGTCATCAAATCCCAGGCTCTTCCTATACTTGCATGCTTCCATTCTTAGTACAGTGGCTCCTCGCATCATGGTACTTAACAAAATGGTTGTTACAGCTCAAAGCGTCATGTTCTTGTTTAAGACAGGAAGAAGACCAGAGGGCTGGATCCAGCAGTATCTCTCCATTTCATTATTAAGAAAAGCAAAAGCTGCCATAGAATCTTCCTAGCAGACATTCACATATATCTCATTGGCTAGAGCCGTGTGTTTTGGCCACTCTCAGCCACAAGAGATGCTGCAAATGAATATTTAGGTTTCCTGGTCTCCACACTGGAAACAGTCAAGGGAAAAGGGAATGGGAATGGATGTTAGGTTTGTTGTGCCAGACTCCTATCAACTCTGATAGGGATGGCACCAGGTTCAAGAGGCCAAAGAAGAGACCCAGAGTCAGCAAACGAGACATGGGGTTTATTGAGTGTAACTCACACACAGTGGCAGCAGGCTGGACAGAAGAATGGCATGGCTCAGTGGCAGTGGGCTGTACAGGAGAACCGCAACCACTTGTAAAAAGCATGCAGTTTATATAGCATTTTCACGTAGCACTCTGCCCCTAGCAACCTCCACCTGGCAACCTTCATTTAACCCAAAATAAAGGGCCTCAATCCCCCTCATCACCTTCTACAGGATGGGGCAGGGGTTCAGATGTTCCTTGTAGATAAGGAATGAATCTCCCAGTTGGCCGCTCCCAGATTTATTAGCACAGATCTGCAAACATACATTCAAGTGCATCTGCCATACAGGGTCATTCTCAGAGTATGCTTAAGTAATTGCTGTCAAATGTGTCTGCTATACAGGGTCATCCAGTCAACAATGTCCATCATATTCACCTATGTCTAATCTATCATCATTCCTGCTCATTTCCCTTTGTAGAGCAGCTTTTGAATCTCCACAACCACTTCCCTAATTCAAAACCACATCATCTATAGCCTCCTTTTCTGCAAAAAATCTCCAAAGAGATCCCTGTGTGTCATGTACATTTACCCAAGTATTCGAGAGTATTTAATTCTACTATAAAAGACAAATGAAGATGGATGCAACTCATAAGAAGTATGAAACAAGCATTGCTCAGTAAGTAATCAAAGAGCTTATGAGATATAGACAAAACTCATAGGATGTGTAAAGTATAATTAATGATTAATTAAGTACGATGTGAGACATAATTTGTAAGGTGTGTTAAATATAGATAGCAAGTTATTAACTGTAAGACTTGCCAAGAATACACAGAATAAATGAAAAATATGGTGTACCAACCAAG
The DNA here is from genome assembly GCF_000951045.1 of Mandrillus leucophaeus. Classification (NCBI taxonomy): domain Eukaryota; kingdom Metazoa; phylum Chordata; class Mammalia; order Primates; family Cercopithecidae; genus Mandrillus; species Mandrillus leucophaeus. The sequence continues at coordinate 82,179 of NW_012108031.1, read as the reverse complement.
AGAGTTGCTTACAGATAGAGAGGATTATGTTCTCACTGGGCTGACAGTTATGCTCTCTCTAAATCAGCTACCCGGTGCTGACACCCAGTATGATTAGGATTCCTGTCTGGTCCTACATGTGCTTTGTCCAAGAATTGTAGACAAAAATTGTAGCTGTTCACTGAACTATTTGGAAAACTATAGCTGTGGCCAGGTGTACTTGCTTTGCATTCTTTCAGTAGAGTGATTGTGTCTCTCTGGCCTTGGGCATCTTCTGTCAGTGAGCCCTTGCTCAAATCTCAACTCTAGTCCTCATAACCACATCACCAACAGTGGAGAAGGATGATGGGGCAGGGCAGGGGTTGGGGAGTTGGGAGAGAGAGAGTACATATGAACAAGTCCTAAGAAGCATGGTCTTGGCCAGGCACAGTGGCTTATACCTGTAATCCCAGCACTTTGGGAGGCCGAGGCAGGTGGGTTGCTTGGGACCAGGAGTTCAAAACCACCTGGCTCACATGGCAAAACCCCATTTCTACAAAAAATTATCTGGGTGTGGTGGCAGGCACCTGTAATCCCAGCTTCTTGGGAGATGGAGGTACGAGAATTGCTTGAACCTGGGAAACGGAGGTTGTAGTTAGCCAAGATAGCACCACTGCACTCCAGCCTGGGTGACAGAACAAGACTCTGTTAAAAAAAAAATAAAAGTCACTTCACCTGCTCATACCCTATCCTAAGTGTTTTAACACTCTGTTTACTTCGTCTTGCTTTTCACTTTGTGTTTTGAACTGATTTAATGAACTGTGTAGCTTGAGTATTAATTTACAAAGAGTTCATTTGCTCTGTGCATTTTCTGTTGCATGGCATAGCTCTGTTTCTGGGGTAGTTCTAGTTGTGTACTTGGAGGTTACATTGCATCAAAGTCATTTTCCACACAAACTATTCCTTTGTGTTTGCCCATGTCAATGCACCCTCCACACACTGCCATGAGAGTGATCTTTAAAATTGCAGATATGATCAGGGTTAACCCCCTGTTTCAAAGCTTTCAGCCACTCACCATTGCCATGAGGGTACATCAATCTCTCCAGCATCGAGTTGCAGGTTGGGCTCCTTGAGGGGCACCCTGAGGTGCAGATTATCATGTAGAAAAAGCATTAGGGAGTATTATTTGGAGTCTTGATATATCTCAGCCCTCCAACATTGGCCAGTTATTAGAGGTAGGTTGCCCCTGGGAAGGGGGCATGTGGCCTTGGGAGAGGTAGCTTTCTGCAGCTGAGGGCAATTTGTGGGCAGTAGCAGCTCTGGAATAAGTTCTTCAGCCCTGTAGGGGATCTGGGCAGTGCAACACAGTCCTGCAAGACTTTACATCAGTGGTCACTGCCATTCTCTCCATCTCATGGCTTGCTTTTTCTTCCATTACAGGCGAATCTACTGAGAAGTGATTGTTATTGTCCAAACCCACTATGCTCTTCCTCCTGACTGCTTTGTGCATGCCGCATCTCCTGCTGGATGTTCTCTGCCCACTGCTTACACCCCTTATGCCAATTCCGGACCCGCAGCTTCTTGGATCACACCTCTCATTCAAACCACCTAGTCCTTCTGCAGAGTAGGTTGGCCCTGCTCCAATTTCCTCTCTCACCCTGCAGCTCTGAACTGACTGGCTGGCTTGTGGGCAGAATGGGTTGAAGCCCTGCGTGAGGTACAGATGATGAATGCTTGGAAAGGAGGGAGTCAAAGGCAAATTGTGCTCCACATTTCAAAATGTCTTCTTTCTCTGCACATCTTGTTTTCCTTTCCTTGTTTTCCTTTACCCTGCCCTGACACTGCAAAGCCAGTAATGAGAAACCTGGATTCATTTTGTACCAGAAGACTGCACACTGTAGCTCTAAATTGTGCTTTAAAATTTGAAAAGCAGGCTAAATCGAAAAACACATAGGGAGCATTTTGAAGATGCCCTGCAGCTGGATTTGTTTTATGCTAGAGCAGTTTTGCTGCCTGACTGCTTCCTGCTGAAAGCACAGAGGATGTGCTGAAATGTTGCCACTGTAAACAAAACTAGATCAGGCAGAAGCCTCTCCCGCACCCACAGACCTACCTTGTAAATTGCTGGCAGCAGTGTTATTTGACAGGCACAGTGCTAGGAAGCAAGTGGCTTCAAAAATAAGAATTGAAAGGGAGGGATTCCTCACAACAAGCGTGTGAAACGCTAGTACTGGAAAGGGCTCTAGAAATCATCTAGTCTAGCTCTCATAATTTATAATGGAGGAAACTGAGGCCAGGAAGGTTAAGTTAGTTATCCTAGGTCACATGACTTATGAGTGGCAGCCTGAATTAAAACTGGCATTTCTTAGCTCCTAGTCTAATCTTTATTCTGTTACATCATATTCAAGTTCATGAATTCACCTAATGTTTTGTTTTTGCCTTTGTGCATTGCAGAGATAACATGTAATTCCCATAACCAAAGTAACTACAGTATCTGACTGCATATTGGCTTTCGCTATTGGTTCAGCCACTGAGAGGAACAGTTAACAAATCCACTAATTAGCCTGTTGTGTTCACTACTCTCCTCAAGGCTAATTACTTGTTTAATTAAGGCGTTCTGCCTTGACCATAAATGCTATCACATAAAATATTTGATGAATCTTGACTGTGCTGTGACGATCCAACATACATGTATGAAGTGCTTTCATTAGAACTTAAGAAAACTAAACAACTAATTAGCTTTGAGATGTTTAAAGTTTAAACAGCAAATTCATAAATTTTAGAATTAGTGTCTATTTTATGTATTAGTGCACACATGTATGAAAAACCATAAGGGAATTGAATTATTTGTAGAAATCATGATTTACTGTTTCCTTATGATTTTCTGGGTAAAGGCTTTAACGTGCCATTGAGTTAAAGCAATTCATTTGGCATTTGCTATTAATACTGCTTTGTGTTCCTACAACACCTTTTCCTCCCTGAAGCTCAAAGTGCTTAATACATATCAACTCAGTAATCCTCACTACAGTAAGGCCAGGGAGAGTAGATGGCAAATATAATCCTTGTGATACAGAAAGCTGAAAGTCAGCTTGAAAAATTCAATGTGCAATTGACTTGCTTGTTGAATATATTATCACAGTATTTGTGTGCTGGGTGAAAATTGTTGTCTAACCTGTATGTGGCTAGTTACTTGCTTCTGGGCATCTTTTCAATTGAGAGAAAAGGATATACTAACAATAATTTAGGATATTGCTGAATTTAAAAACACCAAATTGCAAATGACATAGGTTAGCATGGGCTTAATTTTCTCAGAATGTCCTTGGCAGTAGTTAAAACAGCAGCAGAAGAATTGTATACATAGAATAAACAAGCCAATAGTAATCCTAATTGTCACTTACTGAGCTCCTCTGCATAAGACTCAGTGCTGAATATTTTGTGCATGTTTCTCTAATCCTCACAAGAACTCTGCAAGATGTACATAATTATTCCTCTTTCACAAATCAGGAATATGTAGTTATGAGGATTTAAGGCGTATCATCAAAAGTGGTGGCACTAGTTAAGGGAACTCCAGCCCAGATTCACAGTTCAGAAGCATTCTTTTCCCCTTCGTTTTTGTTCTCTGTCCCACATCACCCCCTTCTCTTCATTCATCCAACAAATGTTTATTGAGCACTTAATTATTTCCTGCCCTCATGGAACTTACTTTCTAGGTCAAAGCCTGCGTTTCTACAAGGAGGTGGTAAGAAACAGTAAAATTAGGTATGAGCTGATATATCTGGGCAAAGAAAACCAAAAGCACAAATAAAAGAGAGAGATCATCTAACCAAATATTGATTCCAAGGTTGAACAGTATTATACTTTTCACTTCTCCTTAATAATTTTATTTTGGTCATTTTGGTGTAAACCCAGCACCAAGCACCTCACTGTGGAAAGGAGGAGTACAGTTTGTAACAAAACGGCATGGCTGTCAGCCAGTAAAACATATCATGGAATCTTAGGGAATGTAAAGGGCTCAGGTGAAATATTCCAACCCATACTGAATCTCCACGCTGGTAGAGATTAAGCAGTGGCCTAACCAGTCTGTTCACTGTGTCTCCATTTCTCCTCACCTGGTCCACAGAGCACTCTCCTAATCAGTTATAGTGTCTCCATACATTTCAGAATTCATGGAACCACAGAATGTGGCCTTATTTGGAAATAGGGTTGCTACAAATGTAGTCAAGGTAAGGACTGAGATGAGATAATCCTGGGTTAGGATGGGCCCTAAATCCAATCAGAATTTCCCTGTAGGAGACAGAAAAGGTTACAGACTGTGAAGAAGGCTATGGGCAGACAGAGGCAGAGATTGATGATGGTGCCACCAGCCGAGGAACACCAGGAGCCATGAGAAGCTGGAATAAGCAAAAACACTTTCCTAATTCCCAGTGATTTCCTTGGTCCCATAATCCCCTTCCTCACTCCCAGTTTACGTTAATATGAGATCAGAGTTTCTATTGCAGGAAGGATTTAGCCATTTGGTTGGAAGGGGAACTTTGGGTGCTTGTTTGAAACTATGCAGACGTACTGTTTGTACTGTGGTGTCAGAGGCAGGCGACAGGATAGGGAGCTCTAGTCACTACTACTCCAAGCGCTCCACAGCCTTGCCACAGGGGGTGCTATTTTTCAGAGTAAATAATGGGTGGGATTTTTCAGGGTAATTAGCCCTTTACACAAAAAAGACAGTACCTCATTACCTATTTCTTCTCACTGTCTCTTTTTTTAAATTTTACTTTTAAGTTCTGGGATACATGTACAGAATGTGCAGGTGTGTTACAAAGGTATACATGTGCCATGGTGGTTTGCTGTAGCCATCAACATGTAATCTACATTAGGTATTTCTCCTAATGCTATGCCTCCCCTAGCCCCCCACACCCCGACAGGCCCCAGTGTGTGATGTTCCCCTCCCTTTGTTCAAGTGATCTCATTGTTCAACTCCCACTTACAGTGAGAACATGCGGTGTTTGGTTTTCTGTTCCTGTGTTAGTTTACTGAGACTGATGGTTTCCAGCTTCATCCATGTCCCTGCAAAGGACATGAACCCATCCTTTTTATGGCTGCATAGTATTCCATGGTATATATGTGCC
>NW_012108031.1:70200-76038 GCF_000951045.1 Mandrillus leucophaeus | reverse complement strand
TGTGTCTCTGCCAGGTTTTGGTATCAGGATGATGCTGGCCTCATAAAATCAGTTAAGGAGGATTCCCTCTTTTTCTATTGTTTGGAATAGTTTTAGAAGGAATGGTACCAGCTCCTCTTTGTATCTCTGGTAGAATTCGGCTGTGAATTCATCTGGTCCTGTACTTTTTTGGTTGGTAGGCTATTAATAGTTGCCTCAACTTCAGAACTTGTTATTGGTCTCTTCGGGGATTCAACTTATTCCTGATTTGGTCTTGGGAGGGTATATGTGTCCAGGAACTTATCCATTTCTTCTAGAGTTTTTAATTTATTTGCATAGAGGTCTTTATAGTACTCTCTGATGGTAGTTTCTATTTCTGTGGGACCGGTGGTGGTATCCCCTTTATCATTTTTTATTGCATCTATTTGATTCTTCTCTCTTTTCTTCTTTATTAGTCTTACTAGCAGTCTATCAATTTTGTTGATCTTTTCAAAAAACCAGCTCCTGGATTCATTGATTTTTTGAAGGGTTTTTCATGTCTCTATATCTTTCAGTTCTGCTCTGATCTTAGTTATTTCTTGCCTTCTGCTAGCTTTTAATTTGTTTGCTCTTGCTTCTCTAGTTCTTTTAATTGTGATGTTAGGGTGTTGATTTTAGATCTTTCCTGTTTTCTCTTGTGGGCATTTAGTGCTGTAAATTTCCCCCTACACACTGCTTTAAATGTGTCCCAGAGATTCTGGTACATTGTGTCTTTTTTCTCATTGGTTTCAAAGAACATCTTTATTTCTGCCTTTATTTCGTTGTTTACCCATTAGTCATTCAGGAGCAGGTTGTTCAGTTTCCATGTAGTTGTGTGGTTTTGAGTGAGTTTCTCAATCCTGAGTTCTAATTTGATTGCACTGTGGTCTGAAAGACTGTTAGGATTCCCATTCTTTTGCATTTGATGAGGAGTGTTTTACTTCTAATTATGTAGTCCATTTTAGAATGAGTGCAATGTAGTGCTGAGAAGAATGTATATTCTGTTGATTTGGGGTGGAGAGTTCTGTAGATGTCTATTAGTTTCACTTGGTCCAAAGCTGAGTTCAAGTCCTGGATATTCTGCTAATTTTCTGTCTCGTTGATCTTATATTGACAGTGGGGTGTTAACTCCCCACTACTAACACTATTATTGTGTTGGAGTCTAAGTCTCTTTGTAGGTCTCTAAGAACTTGCTTTATGAATCTGGGTGCTCCTGCTTTGGGTGCATATATATTTAGGATAGTTAGCTTTTCTTGTTTTGTTGATCCCTTTACCATTATGTAATGGCCTTCTTTGTCTCTTTTGATCTTTGTTGGTTTAGAGTCTTTTTTTATCAGAGACTAGGATTGAAACCCCTGATTTTTTTTGCTGTCCATTTGCTTGGTAAATATTTCTCCATCCCTTTGTTTTGAGCCTATGTGTGTCTTCACATGTGAGATGGGTCTCCTGAATACAGCACACCAATGGGTCTTGACTCTTTATCCAATTTGCCAGTCAGTGTCTTTTAATTGGGACATTTAGCCCATTTACATTCAAGATTAACATTCTTATGTGTAAATCTGATCTTGCCATTATGATGCTAGCTGGTTACTTTGGCCATTAGTTGATGCAGTTTCTTCATAGCGTCAATGGTCTTTACAATTTGGTATGTTTTTGCAGTGGCTGGTACCAGTTGCTCCTTTCCGTGTTTAGTGCTTCTTTCAGGAGGTCTTGTAAGGCAGGTCTGGTGATGACAAGATCTCTCAGCATTTGCTTGTCTGTAAAGGATTTTATTTCTCTTTCACTTATGAAGCTTAGTTTGGCTGGATATGAAATTCTGGGTTGAAAATTCTTTTCTTTAAGAATGTCGAATATTGGCCTCCACTCTCTTCTGGCTTGTAAAGTTTCTGCAGAGAGATTTTAGTTTGATGGGCTTCTCTTTGTGGGTAACCTGACCTTTCTCTCTGGCTGCCCTTAACATTTTTTCCTTCATTTCAACCTTGGGGGATCTGACAATTATGTGTTTTGGGGTTGCTCTTCTCAGGGAATGTCTTTGTGGTGTTCTCTGTATTTCCTGAATTTGAATGTTGGCCTGCTTCACTAGGTTGGGGAAGTTCTCCTGGATAATATCCTGAAGAGTGTTTTCCAACCTGGTTCCTTTCTCCCCGTCACTTTCAGGTACACCAATCAAACGTAGATTTGGTCTTTTCACGTAGTCGCATATTTCTTGTAGGCTTTGTTCATTTCTTTTCACTCTTTTTTCTCTAATCTTGTCTTCTCACTTTATTTCATTGAGTTGATCCTCAATCTCTGATATCCTTTCTTCCACTTGATCAATTCAGCTATTGATACTTGTGTGTGTCCTTCATGAAGTTCTCATGCTAGGTTTTTCAGCTCCATCAGGTCATTTACGGTCTTCTTTAAACTGGTTATTCTACTTAGCAATTTGTCTAACGTTTTTTCATGGTTCTTAGCTCCTTGCATTGGGTTAGAACATGCTCCTTTAGCTTGGAGGAGTTTGTTATTACCCACCTTCTGAAGCTATTTCTGTCAATATGTCGAACTCATGCTCCATCTAGTTTTGTTCCCTGGCTGGCAAGGAGTTGTGATCCTTTGGAGGAGAAGAGGCATTCTGGTTTTTGGAATTTTCAGCCTTTTTGTGCTAGTTTCTCCCCATCTTCATGGATTTATCTACCTTTGGTCTTTGAAGTCGGTGACCTTCAGCTGGGTTCTCAGAGTGGACATCCTTTTTGTTGATGTTGATGGTATTCCTTTCTGTTTGCTAGTTTTCCTTCTACAAGTCAGACCTCTCAGCTGCAGGTCTGCTGGAGTTTGCTGGAGGTCCACTCCAGATTTTGTTTGCCTGGGGATCACCTGTGGAGGCTGCAGAACAGCAAAGGTTGCTGCCTGTTCCTTCCTCAAGTAGCTTCGTCCCAGAGGGGAACCCACCAGATGCCAGCTAGAGCTCTCTTGTATGAGGTGTCTGTCGGCCCCTACTGGGAGGTGTCTCCCAGTGATGATACATGGGGGTCAGAGACCCACTTGAGGAGGCAGTCTGTCCCTTCTCAGAGCTCAAACGCTGTGCTGGGAGGCCCGCTGTTCTCTTCAGAGCTGCCAGGCAGGGATGTTTAAGTCTGCTGAAGCTGCGCCCCACAACTTCGCTTTCCCCCAGGTGCTTTGTCCCAGGGGGGTGGAGGTTTTATCTATAAGTCCTTGACTGAGGCTGCTGTGTTTGAAAAAAAGAGGCAATCTGGCCACAGTGGTCTTGCTGAGCTGCAGTGGGCCCCGCCCAGTTCGAACTTCCCATAGGCTTTGTTTACACTGTGAGGGTAAAACCGCCTACTCAAGCCTCAGCTTTGGGGACGCCCTTCCTCCAACCCTGCTCCAGCATCTCATGTCAAGCTAAGACTGCTGTGCTAGCAGCAAGAATTTCAAGCCAGTGGATCTTAGCTTGCTGGGCTCTGTGGGTGTGGGACCCGTGGAGCCAGACCACTTGGCTCCCTGGCTTCAGTCCCCTTTCCAGGGGAGTTAACGCTTCTGTCTCGCTGGTGTTCCAGGCGCCACTGGGGTATGAGAAAAAAACTCCTGTGGTTATCTCAGTGTCTGCCCAAACTGCCTCCCAGTTTTGTGCTGGAAACCCAGGGCTTGGGTGGCGTGGGCACCAGAGGGAATCTCCTAGTCTGTGGGTTTCAAAGACCTTGGGAAAAGCACAGTATTTGGGCCAGAGTGCACGGTACAGTCCCTAAGGTGTTCCCTTGGCTAGGAGAGGGAGTTCCCTGACCCCTTGTGCTTCCCAGGTGAGGCATTGCCCCTCCCTGCTTTGGCTCGCCCTCCTTGGGCTGCACCCACTGTCCAACCAGTCCCAATGAGATGAACCAGGTACCTCATTTGGAAATGCAGAAATCACCTGCCTTCTGTGTCGATCTCGTTGGGAACTGCAGACCAGAGCTGTTGCTATTCAACCATCTCGCCAGCAATTCCTCACTGTCTCTTTGGATTACCCATCCCCACTCACCTCCACTTTGACAAAGGGGGACTTGGGGGCTGTCTTTCCAGAATATTCCCTGTTAATTCTATCTTGGAAATTATTGTTAGGGTCCCTAAGTAGGGAAGATTTCTGCCTGATCAGTTCCCCAGTGGGTGGAAAATTATGGCACTATGTCACCAAGGGAGACCTGGCCCTGGTCTCCACCTGCATTTTATAATCTTGTAGTAATCGTACCTTTCCTCCATTAGATAAGGAGTACTACACCTTTGGGGACTTTGCTATTCATGACTATTCTGTCAATATTCAATCTCTAATTGTAGTTCACACTCTCACAGTTTATAGACCTATACTTGGGTGGCAGAGTTTCTTCTTTCTTAGCATTTATTCTAAGCCCTTCAGAACCCTACCTATTCTACCTTCAAAACTCCACTTCTAGCTGTCTTCTCTTACACAAATCCTCTCTTCGAGCTTGTTTATTCAACAGTTTTTACTACAGCTATCCTCCAAATTCATCAGCACCATCTATTCATTAAAGAAAACTGTTCAGACAATTTAGTTATGAGTTTGTGTTGAGCCAGACTCCTGTTGACTTCAGTATAAATGGCACCATGTTTGAGAAGCTGAAAAAGACACCCAGAGCCAGCTACCAAGACACGGGTTTTACTGAGGGGACTTACATACAGGGCAGTCCAGTGGCAGAGGGTGGATGGAAGAACCACAACTGCTTATGAAAAGCATGCGGTTTACACAGTATTTTCACTTAGCACCCTCCCCCAGCAACCTCAACCTGACAACCTTCATATAACCCGAAACAAAGGGTCTTGATCCCCTGTAGGGCCTGCATTCCACAGGTTGGGTCAAGAGTTCAGATGTTCCTCATAGATAAGGAAAGAATCCCCTGGTTGGGTACTCCTAGATTCCTTAGCTTGGAACTCCAAAGGCACATTCTCCTTAGACCATAGGATCATTCTCAGGTTATGCTTAAGTTACTGTTGTCGGGTGCATCAGCTATACACTCCTCACCAGCACACCCTTGAGTGGCCCTCACATTCTTATCATACCATTCTCCTGCATTTCCCTGTGTCCAGGCATGCAAAGGAGCATTGTGGCCAGACAACCACGCAGCAATACAAACTACAACAACACAAAAGAATAATTAATATAACAATCATACTGTATAGAGAGTTTTTCCAAGCACTTGGGAGTTGATTGAAGCACGTGGTTATTGGGTTGTAAGACAGAGATTCTAGAGTGGACGTGTGGGTGTCTAGGATCTGTGTGGCCTGGGTTATGTTGTGAGAGAAATCAAGGATGTATCTACAACATTCAGTTTTAATTAATGAATAAGTTCCACCCTGGGCAGCAATTAAGGTGTCCAGAGCCATGCGATTTTGCAGAGAAGGGTGCACAACCCAGCACCTGTTTCTGCACTCCTGTCATCCACCCTAGACCATTGTGTACAATGTACTCCACAGTAAGGGTAACATTAACTTCCTTCCATGCTAGGTGGAAAATACGTCATCTCTTCTCATTGATGGTGGGAAACTCGCTGCATGAGGTGCTGTTGTCACTAACGGGAAATGGATGAGGGTCATTATGCCAAGTACAGAAGTGGCTCCAGGTACTCAGATTAGCTGCTTGGATGCACCATGGCAGGTCCATGGTGGAGGAGAGTGGCAGCTCTCCACAGACCCAGTGGTTTATTTTATTCTGGAGGGAGACTACTGTCTATGCCCAGTCAGTGAAGAGGTTTGCTGCACACTATCTATGGGCGGAAGGTGAGATGTTTGGTGGGTATAAGAAAGGGAAAGTTAGCTGGGCATGGTGGTGCACACTTGTAATCCTAGCACTTTTTGGGAGGCTGTGGTGAGCGG
>NW_012108031.1:50630-70150 GCF_000951045.1 Mandrillus leucophaeus | reverse complement strand
TTCCTCCATTAGATAAGGAGTACTACACCTTTGGGGACTTTGCTATTCATGACTATTCTGTCAATATTCAATCTCTAATTGTAGTTCACACTCTCACAGTTTATAGACCTATATTTGGGTGGCAGAGTTTCTTCTTTCTTAGCATTTATTCTAAGCCCTTCAGAACCCTACCTATTCTACCTTCAAAACTCCACTTCTAGCTGTCTTCTCTTACACAAATCCTCTCTTCGAGCTTGTTTATTCAACAGTTTTTACTACAGCTATCCTCCAAATTCATCAGCACCATCTATTCATTAAAGAAAACTGTTCAGACAATTTAGTTATGAGTTTGTGTTGAGCCAGACTCCTGTTGACTTCAGTATAAATGGCACCATGTTTGAGAAGCTGAAAAAGAGACCCAGAGCCAGCTACCAAGACACGGGTTTTACTGAGGGGACTTACATACAGGGCAGTCCAGTGGCAGAGGGTGGATGGAAGAACCACAACTGCTTATGAAAAGCATGCGGTTTACACAGTATTTTCACTTAGCACCCTCCCCCAGCAACCTCAACCTGACAACCTTCATATAACCCGAAACAAAGGGTCTTGATCCCCTGTAGGGCCTGCATTCCACAGGTTGGGTCAAGAGTTCAGATGTTCCTCATAGATAAGGAAAGAATCCCCTGGTTGGGTACTCCTAGATTCCTTAGCTTGGAACTCCAAAGGCACATTCTCCTTAGACCATAGGATCATTCTCAGGTTATGCTTAAGTTACTGTTGTCGGGTGCATCAGCTATACACTCCTCACCAGCACACCCTTGAGTGGCCCTCACATTCTTATCATACCATTCTCCTGCATTTCCCTGTGTCCAGGCATGCAAAGGAGCATTGTGGCCAGACAACCACGCAGCAATACAAACTACAACAACACAAAAGAATAATTAATATAACAATCATACTGTATAGAGAGTTTTTCCAAGCACTTGGGAGTTGATTGAAGCACGTGGTTATTGGGTTGTAAGACAGAGATTCTAGAGTGGACGTGTGGGTGTCTAGGATCTGTGTGGCCTGGGTTATGTTGTGAGAGAAATCAAGGATGTATCTACAACATTCAGTTTTAATTAATGAATAAGTTCCACCCTGGGCAGCAATTAAGGTGTCCAGAGCCATGCGATTTTGCAGAGAAGGGTGCACAACCCAGCACCTGTTTCTGCACTCCTGTCATCCACCCTAGACCATTGTGTACAATGTACTCCACAGTAAGGGTAACATTAACTTCCTTCCATGCTAGGTGGAAAATACGTCATCTCTTCTCATTGATGGTGGGAAACTCGCTGCATGAGGTGCTGTTGTCACTAACGGGAAATGGATGAGGGTCATTATGCCAAGTACAGAAGTGGCTCCAGGTACTCAGATTAGCTGCTTGGATGCACCATGGCAGGTCCATGGTGGAGGAGAGTGGCAGCTCTCCACAGACCCAGTGGTTTATTTTATTCTGGAGGGAGACTACTGTCTATGCCCAGTCAGTGAAGAGGTTTGCTGCACACTATCTATGGGCGGAAGGTGAGATGTTTGGTGGGTATAAGAAAGGGAAAGTTAGCTGGGCATGGTGGTGCACACTTGTAATCCTAGCACTTTTTGGGAGGCTGTGGTGAGCGGTTTGCTTGAGGTCAGGGGTTTGAAATCAGCCTGGCCAACAAGTGAAATCCCATCTCTACTAAAAATACAAGAATTAGCCAGGCATGGTCGTGGGTGCCTATAATCCCAGTTACTCCTCAGGAGGCTGGGGCAAGAGAATTGCTTGAACCACAGAGCAGGAGATTGCAGTGAATGAAGGATGATGGTGGCACTGCACTCCAGCCTGGACAATAGAGCAAGACTCTGTTTCAAAAAAAGAAAAGGGCAAGTCATGGCCAATTAACAAGGCACAGAAAGTGCTGTCATTCTGAGAGAACACCACTCTGGCCAGTGGCTGGATGCTTGGTTTACAGTACCAAATGGACTTGCCCCCATGAGTGACACATTGCAGAAGGCCAGGGTAAGACAATGGGCTATCATAAGGTTCCATAATGAGAGGATTATTGTCCCCTTGAACAAGGGAGCACTATGATTCATTATTTTAGAGGTATGAAGAGTAGGTGTAAAATACTCTGTTCTAGGGTGTTATATTCTGTTCTAGACCCTTCCTCCATGGAGCAGAAAAAACGAACCAGCCAGGGGCTGGTTTGACATTTCCAGGGCCACATGTTTGCCGGTGCATAGGTCCTGTAGCCAGGGCAATATCAGGTTACTTTGAGTCCCAGATTGGGGCAAAAGTGTACTGTTTTTTACACTGTCCACCTGGATCCTGATGATGATATCAGGTCCTTGCATCAGAAGAGTATGTGCTGGGGTGATGGGAATGGGCATGTTCGTTCAGTGTGTGGACAGCTGCTGGTAAGCTATGTGTCCACAGAGCCAGATAGCACCTGCCAGAGTTTTGCTTCAACAGTCCATTCATCTGTTCAATCAGCTGTGCTGCTGTACGGTCGTATGGCAGGTGAAAATGCCTGTGGATATACAGGGCCTCTGCCCATTCCTGCACTTAATGTCTGGTAAAGTGCAAGCCCTGGTCACCACCAATATCAGTGGGGATACTGTAGGCTACAAACAGCTGCTCTGGTGCTATTCTGGTGGTTTTCTGGGTGGCACGATTGCTGGGATTTGCCTGCAGTAGCCCTGTGCAGGTGTTTGTACAAGTCAAGGCATAGTGGCAGCCATCAGAGAGAGGCAAAGGTTTTATGTGGTCTACCTGCCACCATTGTGCTGGGCTCTGCCTTATAGAGAAGGACAATCCAGGCAGTTTGTGGCTCAGTCCCTTGACTACTATGTCCTTTGCCTATATCAAGCCAGATACTATCAGTGGACAGCTTGGTGGCCATGGCTATCCCAATGCAAGGATTGCCTCGTGATGAGCTGTCTACATACCAGGGTTGGTCAGGAATTGTGCCCTGTTCCTCCCGTATGAAGGAAAGACTATGGAGGTTCAGTGGCCTCTGTCAAAGACTGACCTTCAGTTGTCACACAGGGGACAGGGCCAAGCATCTAATGGAGCTCTGCTCAAGAGGCTATTAGTTAATGTGCTCCTCTGTTGCAGGTATGCATGCCAATTGGCCACAGTCTGTATCTGAGCATTCTCAGACTTTGGTTTCCGGAAGATACCCTGTGGAGTGCTGGGTGCATACTAGCACTGGGACCCCCTTTATAACGTCCTCCATTTGTAAGGCCTAATGTGTGGCGCAGAATCGTTGCTCCATGGCAGTAAACCTAACTTCAGCCCTTTCTGTAGTGAGGACCAGAATCCTAAAGGCACCAGAATCCTAAAGCCTCCTTGCCTTTGCCACAGGCCACACCCAAACCCCTCAGGGTAACAGACCACATCCAATTCACAAGGCTGTCCCAGCACTAGAACCCTCAAGGCTTTTATTCATCTCGCTAGGACTTCAGCTTGTTCAAAGGCCTCACCCTCCTTTGTGGACCAGTCCCAGTGGGCCCCCTTCCTTCTTATGGGGGGCCTAAGGAGTTGGGCCTAATGGGGAGTAAAGGGACGCCAATACCTTAGGAGAACTAAAAACATTTGCAGCCGCTTTGATGTGGTAGGATGTGGGTAGGTCTGCACCTTATCCATGACAGCAGACAGAAGCACTTTAGTCTTACCCGACCAGATAACATCCAAGAAAGTGACTGGTAAGCCTGGATCTCAGACTTTGTCTGCATTGACTGCCCATCTTCTGTTCAGCAAGTGAGACGACAAGGTGGAGGCTGCAGTTTCTAAGCTGGAAAAAGACTCAGAAGTTGGCATTTATGCTCAATGTAATGGAAAACATGCACCCACTCCAGGGTGGTCCATCACTGAGGTTTGTAGCCACCAGTACATGACAGACAGTGGAGCTATGTAAATATCCCTGGGGCAAGATGGTAAAAGTCCATTGTTCTCCTTCCCAGGTGAATGCAAATTTTTCTTGACTCTGGAGCAGCTAAATCTACAACAAAGTGGTATGTGCCAAGCATAGATCCTACCCTCATTAGAAGGAAGGCAATATTGGGAACAGCTGCATACACTGGGGAGACTACCTTATTTAATTCTCGGTAATCTATGGTCATTCTCCATATCCCATCAGGTTTCCACATGGACCATACAGTGCCATTGTATGGGTTGCACACTGGCCTTATAATGCCTACCTGGGCTAACTCCTTAGCAGTCCCATGATTTCATCCTGCACCTCCAGCAGGCCATATTGCTTCAGTGCTACTGCCTGCTGCAGACCTGGCAGCTGTACTGGGGTCCATTTTGCGATCCTGTTGATCATGTGCTTCACCACCCTCTAGGCTGGAATTCCCCTCCAGTTGTTTAGAGGGTAAAGCCTGATAAGATATCCATTCACAAGAGGTATTCTGGGATGAAAGCTGTGTTTACTGAGTAGGGTTTTGGTGGCAGGGCTTTGGCTGTCTGACTTTCACAGCCCCCTCTTCATAACCATTTATTGTTGTAACAAGGCCTTGGAACCCATGAATGTTACCGTATAAGTACATTTGGCTCCAGTATCCACCAGGGCAGAAACAGTCTGTTTATTTTTAGGTGATGAATATATAGTTAGTTCTACATGTGGCCTCTGGTCCCCAGACCCTGGCCACCATCGCTTTCGTCGGGATTCTGGGGCCTTGGCTTTCATTCTAGACTAAAGGGGTTGGTGCCTGCCAGCCCTCTGTAGGAGAGGTGGTGGGCTGAGCCAGAGGCTCCTTAGTGACACGCTGTTCTTGCTTGAGGTTCTGTCACAGTCTGACCAGAATGGCATTAGGTGTTTATCTATTTTGTCAGTAGGTGTCCCTGCCACTACCAGGTCATGCCACATTTGTCAGCACCCTGACGGGCCCCTTGGCTGTCTCCTTCCCTTTGGCTCCCTTGTCTTTCGTTCAAACAGTGCACATGCCTCACCTATGTACTTTCTCCACTGTGTCATCTAGGTCAGCAGCTGCTTGGGCTGCCCGAGACACTGGCTGTCTTACCAAGGGACTCAGGATAGACACTAGTGCTCTGTACCATTGATTGGGTGCTGACTGTAAGATGGTGTCTTTCATGCCAGCAGAAGAAAGTTCATTGTCAGGAGCTTGGTATGATCAGCATAGATAATTCCTGGGGAATGTCCTGCAGTTCCTCCATAGTCTGCCATCACAAAGGAGACAAGGGGACATCTCCCTCATTTGGCCAGGCTGCTTTGCAGGCTGCAACTGCCCAGCTAAGGAGGGATATGGTCCAAACCTCATTATTGGCACCCTGGAGGCGCTGCCTCAGGGTCTGGTGGTTTGTGATAGATGTCATTTTACTCATCTTTAGTTCAGAGAGTATAATACCCTTTGCTCCCGTGTCCCACAGATGGAGAAGTCACTCTGTGATTGACTCTCTCTCTCTTTCTGCCTGAACCTATTTCCCAGCTCCACCACTTCCACAGCAGTTCAGTCCTGCATTGTGGTGTGCTGCTATCTTTCAAGTGAGGGCAGGTTTTGTGGGTCAACTCTCTGTGGGTGCAGCTGGTCTGCCTTTATCTCGGTAGTGGCTATGGGATGGGCAGAGAGGATGGGGACCTCTATGAGCTTGTCCCAGTCCTTGTTCTCCTTCTCACTAGAGTTCTCCATTAGGTCCTAGGACTTAGGGTTCCAGGGTGATTTAGTCCATGATAGCCCTACCATGGCAGCCAATGATCCTTCAAATGAGCTACCTGATAAGCCAGGGTCTCCATTTTGTCATCCTGTGCCTGAAAGTGGGACAGTAAGGACTCCAGCATTTCAGTTTGAGCTAATCTTGCATTGCTTTCTAGTTGTAACTCATCCTGTACCTGAGGAACTCCTACCTGTGCTGTGAGCTCAGCCTCAGTGGCTGCTCAAAGCAGTGGGGAGCAGCCAGCCAATTGTGGCTGCCACAGGCAACTGATTTTTGCTTAGTTACATCCAATCCCTGCAACAACTCTTCCAGACCCTTCAGCATTCTCAGGGTGTCCCTGTACTCATGTGGTGGGCCCCATCCATCAAGGATAGTGACTATCAGGCTCCATATAGGCGTGGATGGCCAGCCTGGGATTTCCCCCATGGATTTCCCCTTTCCCAGTCCCATCCTCTTCATGCTCATAGGGTTTCCTCTGACCTCCTGGCTGGATTGCTAATGGTCATGCTGGACCCCCATTGATTTCAGTAGGGATGGCACCATGTTTGAGAGGCCAAAAAAGAGATGTGGAGTGCGCAAACGAGACATGGGGTTTATTGAGGGGATTTACGTACAAGGCAATTCAGTGGCAGTGAGCTGGACAGGAGAACCACAACCACTTGTAAAAAGCATGCAGCTTACATAGCTTCTTCACTAGTACCCTTCCCATAGCAACCTCTACCTGGCAATCTTCATTTAACTCAAAATAAAGGACCTCAATCCCCTGTATGGCCTGTGTTCCATAGGATGGACCAGGAATTCAGATGTTCCTTATAGATAAGGAATACATCTCTGAATTGGCCACTCCCAGATTCCTTAGCTTGGAACACTAAACATGTATTCTTCTTAGAATATAGGGTAATTCTCAGGGTACTTATTCTATTTTGTGATCTGCTTGCTCTCCTACTCTCCGTAATGGTGACTTTGACCGTCTCCATTCTTCCCCCAAACTCTTCCACTCCTGTACGCAACTACTTTCCCTCATATTCTTCCTTTACAGAACAATTAGAAGCCATCAACCTTTATTGCCTTGTCTTCCTACATACCAGCCCTTAAACATTTTTCCAACTTTTAAGGCTATATTTAGTAGCGTGTTTAATAAAGTTCTGTAACCTCTCTCAGGATGTGGATCTCTCCTAGGAATGAAAGGGAGCAGTCCTAAACCTTTCAATCCCTGCTAATAATAATAATAATAATAAGCCTTTCAATCCCTGCTAATAGAGTGACCAACTCTAGTAGACAATGTGCTGATGTGCCTTAATTGTCTTTTGCTGATCTCAGTGATTTTTCACATTATCCACTGATTTCAGTTGGAAGGCTTGAGGGTGGTAGTATATCCAGGGAACTCTAGGGAGAAGATAACGTTTATATTTGATAGTCAAAGGCTATTTGACAAAGAGGCCCAATCACCATCCCCCCCAACCTTTTTTTTTTGAGATGGAGTCTCACTCTGTCAATCAGGCTGGAGTGCAGTGGCATGATCTTGGCTCACTGCATCCTCTACCTTTCAGGTTCAACTGATTCGTCTGCTTTAGCCTCCTGGGTAGCTGGGATTACATGTGAGTGCCACCATGCCCAGCTAATTTTTGTATTTTTAGTAGAGATGGAGTTTTATCATGTTGCCCAAGCTGGTCTTGAACTCCTGACTTCAAGTGATCCCCCTGCCTCAGCCTCCCAAAGTGCTGGCATTACAGGCGTGAGCCACCATGCCCAGCCTCCAATTCACTTTCATAAATTAGAATTTCTAGCACCAACTAACATATCACAGATACAGATAAGGAATATGTGTATGTAATGCCATTTTATGTGTGGGATTTTAACAGATCCTTAATCTTTGTACTTGTCAGAGCTAAGTTGGATAGTTGTCAACTCTGGATGATTATAATTTCAGCATTCATGATTAGTCCAGCCCTAGCAAAAAAGAATGCTTAGTTCATTCAGTCTGTTATAACAAAATACCATGAACTAGATAGCTTATGAATCAGAAATGTATTTCTCACAGTTTTGGAGGCTGGGAAGTCCAAGATCAAGGCACTGGAAGATTCATTGTCTGGTGAGACTATTTCCTCATAGATGATGCCTTCTAGCTGTGTCCTCACATGGTGAAAGAGCCAAATAAGCTTCCTTGGGCATCTTTTATAAGGGACTAATCCCCTTCATGAGAGTTCTGCCCTCACAACCTAATCACCTCCTAAAGGCCTCTTAATACTATTGCATTAGAGATTAGGTTCCAACATATTAATTTTGGGGGGACACAAACATTTAGACCATAGCATGCTGAACTGACACCTTGCCACTGTGGTTCTGTGCCTAGATAACACCATTCCTTGAAAAGACTGTCTGGCTCTAACCTTAATCTAAATCATTTTTCTAGTCCATCCCAGCATTCCAGCTTGTTTTGGGTGCTAAGGGGTGATTTGCTAGGAAGGTGCCACTCATCTTCAGATGTATTTTCTCTTCATATTGGTATCACAGAGGTCATGTCCTCACCAAAGAGAACCATTAGCTCCCTGGGATCTCTCAGTGGTGGGGTTTAGAGATCCTCCATCCATGCTGTTCTTAGGGGGTGCTCACTCTTAAATCTTAAATTTTTATTAGAGTCATCACACATCCACGACTCTGTCATTTCTTTCTCTTGGTGACGTTCTCTTCCATGTTCAGTCTACATTGCAAACTCCCGCTAGCTTCTGCTTTGTTGCTCCCACCCCAGCCCATGGCACCTGCAGGTAACTGGAGCTTTTAGTACTGGTAACATGCAAAGTGCATCACATCACTCTCTATTTCCACCTGAGGCCATCCTCTTGAGGTGCCCAATAACCACCTCCTAAACTGGCTTATAATTGTGTCCTCTGAGCTGTGAAATATTTCCTATGGATCATCTTCCCCTCTGGTAGTCTGAAGTGTGAAAATCATTATGAGTAGGGGTCTGTGGATTTACCTAATCCCACTACTAGCAGAGTGGTCTTGTCCTGGCATCCCCCCGGGGAGGGCTCTGGGTTCAAGTGGAGAAACACATCATACCTAGCTTGGTGTTACTAGAGCGAGAAAGGCCACATGAAATAGATTCTATTCAACAGAGAAAAAGATCCACTCACCTTTATTCCTTAATTAATTTTGGCACCAATTTCTAACCTTCTCCAGGGAAAAACTCTTCAGTAATGGAGCCTGTTTGAATGCTAGCAGGCAATTTGCCATCACACTATATGCATGTAACTCCATTTTGTATCTAAAGCTTGCATAAGCTTTCAAATGAAGTACCTTTTTCTTAGAAGAGAAAACTGCCTTTGTTCTCTGAGCTGTTTTGTTTTATTGTTTTTATTACATATGTATTTGGGTCTGGGGGTTATAACTAAGATTCTGGTCTAGATAAAAGGGACAGGAAATAAAATAATCTGTATTAGTAATGCCTCATGATGCCAGGAGCAAAATTGTTGTAGTTGTAAGTAAACTGAACAGTAATTAATTGGTGAAATGATTTTCTTTCCAAGGAGAGGGACAGAACACAATTTTGAGATGTAGGAGGGCAGAGAAGAGCTTGTTTGCAGACCAAAAATATAAGGCCTGGTTCCTGACTCAGGAATTCCTGGCAATTTTGAAGCATAGTTGGGCAGAGAAAACTTATTTGTAGAATAACAACAACAACAGCAACCACCACCAGCATTTAGTGGTCTCCAAAGTGTGGGCCATGGCACACAAGCATTAGCATTATCTGAGGCCTTGTTGGAAACTCAAATTCTCAGGTTCCATCTTGGACCTGCTGAACCAGAAACTTGGGTTGGAACCCAGCAATCTGCAGTTTAGCAAACCCAACAGGTGATTCTGACGCATACTAACATTTAAGAACCACTGGGTTAAAACTGCCTCTTTTGTAGCAAGAATATCTGATTCAGGACACCTGGTGGAGGAGAATGTTGGGGTAAGGAAATCGAGGGTCAATTTGTATCTCATGTGGAGAAATGAGACGCAAATTCAACCCATGTCTCCTGACCAAGGCTGAGAAGAAAGTTCTGGAACAGAAGCCCAGGTGCCTCTGCTGGTTCCCTTAGAATTCAAAGGAGGACTTCAGAGCTGAGCTGCCAAAGACTTTGTAGCCAGATTAATTAGTCTCTAGGAATTTCCTGTAAGAGTTGGAAGGGCTGCGTTGGAAACTAGCAACCAATTGCCCTGGTGAAGCGAGGGGAAAAGGATGAAGAGGGCTGCTCAAGTCCCACAAAAGCCCTTCTTCTCCCAGATGGACTGAAGGCTGGCTTGTCTCTGTGTATCAGGCTGTGAAAGGCCATTCCTTTACTGTGATGGGAACTAGGCTCAAGAGAGTTTCCCTTCCAGCAAGGAGCAGAGGAAAAAACAAAATGACTGCCAAATCTCTGTTAAAGCCCAGATGCATAGGCCAGCAGCCTCCTGGCTTGCCTCCCGGCTTGCTTTCCTTCCATATAGGCCTGCCTTCTTGGTGGTCAGAGGCTTTGGCTGTGATGGGTCATTCAGCCGTAACTGTGGGGTGACCACTGCTGGACACAAAATCTAGGATCTTGTGTAGACTTGAACCCTTCATTTTAATATCTCCGGGCTGGGTTAGATGCCCTCTAATGTCCTTTCCAGATTCCGACGTTTTTCTGCTGCAAATGTTCTCATGGGCAAGAGCTTCATCCCAGTGAGAAATGCAGTTGTAGTTCTAAGATTTCTCATCTGCCTTTCCCAGTAGTCCAGCAACGGCCCTCTGTCAGATGTCATGCTTTAGCTAGATCAGCTTCTCAGTGTAGGCCCAATTTTGAGATCAGTGGCTTCCTCCCTGGACCCCTTCATCCATACATGCATGTGTGCATTCAGCAAGTCCTCACTGTGTGTTGACTTCATACTGTGCTGGGATCCTTGGGCTCCAGGGGAGTAGATGAGGGACAGAGTGGGAAGGGCAGTGACCTGCATCTTCTTACTTCTCCACCTTTGCTTATGTGGTTTTTCTCCACCTGGTGACTGCTGACTTCACCTTCGTAGTTAAGTGAACTGCTGTCTCCTTTCTCTAGCTTTTTCTGACTACTCCATGATCCCAAACAAATGAATTTCCCCCCTTTGTGTCTCCATATAATATGTATATATTATAATATGTAATATAAAATACTGTGCACATCTCTTTCTTAAACACTTTTATGCTTTATTCTGCACATAGTTTTTTCCTTACCCAGATAGGCTGTGAAATCTTTCAAGGCAGGAGTCCCATTGTATTCACCATGGTATCTTTATGCCTAGCATGTGCTTAGTGTGTAGCAGAACCTCACAGATGCTGAAATGAAGTGCACTGATTTAAATATTTGTTTTTTAATGCAATTTTTCAGCATAAAGCCAATTTGAAAGTCTATTTCTTCTAACTTGTCCACAGCACTCATATTTAATAACAGTAATTTTCCTAGACGTGGGCAATAAATATTAGTGTAGTTGTTCAACCCAGAGAAAGACCACAATAAATTATGAAAAATAATCCAAGAGAGTTGGAGCATCATTTTCGAAAGAAATATGTGCCTTGAGCCAATGAAAATGTACCATAAGTCATTTATGGGATAGATTGCTTCTACATATTTGGATAGTAGTTTAGACTGCAAAGTCTGTGAGAAGAGGGCATAGATAGAAGTGGTTTAATATTGACAAACTTGGTGCATGTGCATTTACAAAATCTGATTAAAGACTCTGAGGCTTCATTAATGGAGTATGTTGAACAGAAACATACACACACAGAAAAGTGAAAACCAGGAAGAGAATTTAATATTATTTATTCTCCATGACTAGAGGTTAGTGTCTCAAGCTAAAGACTGCTAACCTCTAGTTCCCTAACCAGTCCATAATTTGACTTCCTGCATGGTCACAGCACCTTTAAAAACTGTCAGTTGAGGATAAAGAACAGTCCTGTGACTGCATTAAGGTATATACATGTTGAAAAGAGTTATTTACAGTACATGCCTCTGAAGCACTGTTAGACCGAGAAAACATGTGGAAAGTCTCACAATGAATTGCTGCCTGTCACAGCCTTTGAAAATGTGAAGTGCCATACAAGTGCCCAGCAGGGCTCCACTAACATTGTTTTATTGTTCCACTAAATAATGATGGTAATATCATACTATTCTCCCACTGAGTTTAACACACCATTTGCATTTGCAGTGTAAAGTTGTTATTAAAGGCAGGATATTTTGGCAAGTGCAAACGTCTTCTGTCTTCCCCTCCCTGTAGTGGCACAGTATTTAAGAACCTGCTGCTCAACCACCTGTTCATATTTATTAGCATGAGAACCATTTTCCTGCCATCAGCAGATTTCTTGCTTCCATTGTCATCTTGCCCAAACCTCACTTAAGATAACTGGCTTCAGAAAGAGCATAGTGTTGGACACCAAGACCTCAGGACGTAAATGTAGCACAGCTTTTCCTGACCTGGAAAGGATCAGCCCCCACTAGCCTGTGTACTTTCTTCCTCTTGATAATAAGATCTCTAGGTAAAGCAACTATTGGTTCTTATCTTTGGGACATGGGATATTCAATTTGCTCACTGTAACATGCATGTGGGCAACCCCTGGAACTTTCCTTCTCTGGACTATATCATCACAAGTATCCATGGAGTGAACAAAATTCTTGGGCTTACAAGTTTGTTTAAGACCATTCTCATGAGGAAACTGGACATTTGGAACAGAAGATTTCCTGGATCCAGCTTTAATCAATTCCAATAGAGGTTTCATCTATGTGAAGGATGGTAAAAAAAGGAAATTATTTAGGTTTCATTGCCAATATGATTCTTTTGGGGTGACTAGGGGACACTGTGGAATGGTTTTGAGTTTATTATAATGAGAATAGTATAAAGCTGGAATCCAGGATAACAGCTAAACAAAGATAGACCAGAATGTCTCCTGCTATTGCAATCTGATTCGTGCATTCCTCTGCCACTGTGTTTAGCAGGAGGAAGGCAATAGAAAAGAGAGGGGAGCAGGGGAAGAAAAAAGTGGAGAGGATAAAGATTGAACAAAGTAAAAGAGGAAGAAGAGACACTTGCAGGCTGGACTGGTAGAGCCACACTTAGGGCCACACAGCAGGCTCTAAATAATGTTGAAGAGGCCGGGTGCAGTGGCTCATGCCTGTAATTCCAACATTTTGTGAAGCTGAGGCAGGAGGACTGCTTGAGCCCAGGAGTTTCAGATGGGCCTAGGCAACATAGCAAGACCCTATCTCGATAAAAAATAAAAAATTTGACAGGCATGGTAGTGTGGGCCTGTAGTCCTAGCTACTAGGAGGCTGAGGCTGCAGTAAGCCATGATCATGCCACTGCACTGTAGCCTGGGCAACAGAGCGAAACCCTGTCTTAAAAAAAAAAAAGAAAAGAAAAGAAAAGAAAAGAAAGAAATGCTGAAGAATAGTGATGTAAATGCAACAAGAACCTTGGATCTGGCACTCTTTCTAAGCAGGAAGAAAGAGGTAGGCTAAATGAATCTGATCTAGATTTACACCTCAGCCACCTTGAGGTTTCGCAGAAAGATCCTAGTTTCTCTGAAGACTCCTAGGCCACTTGGGAGACACCCTGAAGGGAACATGAGGTTTTCAGCAATCAGGATTAAGAAACTGGATTAAAGGAGGGAAGGTAAAAGCTGTTTCTGGAAAAGGAAGCAGTGAACATACTCTGGGGTAGAGGACATAAAAGACAGGGGCTCTTGTTCAGGAGAGAGAATTGCTCATTGGAGAAGAGTTGGGGCTGGACTTGTTCAGGGACATGGAGACTTAGTGTAACTTCTTTATAAGCAAACTTTAAATCTGAAAGCAACTGTTGAAAGTTCATTACTGATCAGAGGGAAATATAGGTTCTATAGAAGGAAAGAAAATCACTAAAGCTAGTTAGTAGAAATAAAATGAGTTGAAAAAATAAAGTTAGTAAATTAAGAGACAAAAATAATAGATCGCAAAGAAAAAGGTCCTGGGTTAAAAACTTGTTTTTCTGATGGATTTGGTTCAATTTAGTAAGAAACAAATTGTAAAGTTGCGTACTTACTTTGTCACTCCTTCTCTATCATCAGCATTGCCTAGAAGAAAGAAATAGAAGATGCCCCCTCTCCTGACACCCTGTGTAAGTTAACCTATAATTGGAGCAATCCAGGCTGGCTGTTGTTTAGACTGCACTCTCTCTGCTTGTAGTCAGCCAAAAGTTGGGTTTGTCCAAAGGCTGGTGCAGGAATAATATAGGAAATCCAGAGCAAGGCATTTTGTGGACCAAACAATATGTGTCACAAAGGCCAATGGCTAGGAGTTAGCCCTCCAGAGTGGAAGCCTAGCCCACGCCCAACGGGACTGCTGCAGAGACAAGATCTGAAAAATGGACTGAAATTCCTAGGCCAAGTGGAGGAGATTGGTTAGGAATTTAGCTAGAACTGAACACTGTTTGGGAGAAGGGGGCAGTGTGAAAAGTGGAAAAGGAATTGGAAATGTCATGTGATGAGTAGATATTGTAAGCTGGAGAGACAGCAACTGTGAGGGTAGATTAGACCAAATCAAACCATAAGAGACAGAATGAGGTGTTGGTAAGTCAAGAGTTGGTTTAGAAGGAAGAACATCAGGTACACTGAGCTCTAGATGCAATATTTCTCTTCATCTAGTAGGCCATCAGTTTTGTGTTGAAAAGGCAAAATGTTATTGTAGTGAAGATCTGGTTTTTGTAATGCCTGCCAATCCCCTTCATTTGTTTAATATCCTTTGTTTTCCTTGGGGAACTACTTCTGAACTCAATGCTGGATATACCTGTATGGACTGTATCAGTAAGCCCCCTTGCTCATTGGTTTCCATTTGGATTTGACTAGTGAAATGTACTCTGAAGAGCCTTGGAGAAAAGTGAGATCAGAGAATTTACCCCCATACATCTCCATCCCATCTTGGCTTCTTTCCTTCCATGGCATTTGAGATTGGCTCTGTGCACCTATGCAAGACCATCACTCCTGTCAGATGGCTCACACTCTACCCTTACCCTCTCTGGGTTCTATGACCACACCCTTCCCTTGTTCTTTTAGGCTTTGGGTTGGTAACAGCTCCTGCACTGTTGCTAACCCCACATACTGCATTATTGCCATTGTTTTCTCTAAGTATACCATGCCTTTAAAAATAGTTTCTTTATTAAATTCTCCTCAAATTAGCCAGTTTGAAACCACTATCTATGTTCTGCTGGAACCTGACTGATGCACACTTTCTTATAGTTCAGTTGGAGCTAACTTTATTTCCAGCCACAGGGGCAGGTAGGCAAATGACTGAAACTGTACAGAGCATTGCATCTCCTGGCTCCAGTAACATGATCAAGTAAGTGACCCAACCATAGTTAATAGGTCTGAATTTGGAACACTTGTGGAAATTGTTAAGATGAGAGACTTTTTCTAACTATGTTTCCCGAGAAAATAGAATGTGAGGAAAAACTGTGTTTGAGAGAAGAGTCAACAAGGAGAAAAGCAGTGGTGGAAAAGGGAGACTGAGTACTCATGATTATGTTTGAGCCCATAGGTAAGCTGGATGTGAATCTGCACCATTGTGCTATGAGCTGATCAACTCTACCCCCTTCCTTTAAAAAATGCTTTATTCATTTTGAATTGGATTTTCTGTGATCTGTATCTGCAAGGGTCCTGACTGATAGACATGTGGGGGAAACTCCCTTCCACTGGGGCAGGAGGGCTATTGCTAGGTAGCTCTGTGGAGATGAGAGTCTACAGATGGTCTCATCATGAGGCAGAGAAGCAAGAGTAGCTGCAGAAGAGTCAGAGTGGGCAATAGTGGGGCCAGGGAGTGGAGCCGCTTCTGTGATAACAGCAGCAGAAACAGCCTGTGGTGACCATAGAGGAGCCGTGCTACTGGTTAGTGCTTTTGGCTGCAAATAAAATAGAAACTGTACTAAAAATACTTTAACCAATAAGTGGCTATTTATACAACAAAAAGCCAAGAGGCAGGCAGTTCTAAAGTTAGTTAATTCAGGCCGGGTGCAGTGGCTCACGCCTGTAATCTCAGCACTTTGGGAGGCCGAGCTGGGCAGATCACCTGAGGTCAGGAGCTTGAGACTAGCCTGGCCATCATGGTGAAACCCCATCTCTACTAAAAATACAAAAATTAGCCAGGCATGGTGGTGTGTGACTGTAGTCCCAGCTACTCAGGAGGCTGAGGCAGGAGAATCACTTGAACTCGGGAGGCAGAGGTTGCAGTGAGCCGAGATCACACCACTGCACTCTAGTCTGGGCGACAGAGTGAGACTTCATCTCAAAATAATAATAATAATAAAATAATAATAATAATAATAATAATAAAAGTTGGTTAATTCAGTTGCATGATGATGTCGTGAAGGAAGTATGTGGCTTTCTTATTCCATAGAACGGGAATCCGCCATCCGTAGAATGGGTCTTCATTCTCAGGCTTGTCTCCCATGGCTGAAAATGGCTAGCCCACCTCCAGGTATCACATTCTTATGCAATCCCTTTCAAGTCAGGAAAGGCAGGCTCTCCTTCTTATCAGAGAGAAGACTCCTAACAGACTGTGTCCTGTGTCTCATTGGCCCCTATGGCATGATATTGCCCATTGTCTAAAACAATCACTGGTAGGGGAGAAGACAATTCCATGATTGGCTTAGACCACGAGTAGACTAATTACAGCATCTGGGTCAAATCTAGCCTGCTGCCTGTTTTTGTTTTGTTTTTAGACAGAGTCTCACTTTGTTGCTCAGGCTGAGTGGAGTGCAGTGGTGTGAACATGGCTCACTGTAGCCTCAACTTCCCAGGCTCAAGTGATCCTCCCACCTCAGCCTCCTGAGTAGCTGGGACTTCAGATACTTGCGACCACAACGACAATTTTTTTGTTTGTTTGTTTTGCAGTAGAGATGAGGTCTCACTATGTTGCCCAGGCTGGCTCTCACTTCTGGACTCAAGTGATCCTCCCACCTCTGCCTCTCAAAGCATTGGGATTACATGCATGAGCCACTGTGCCTGCCCAATTGCCTATACTTATAAATAAAGTTTTATTGGAGCACAACCACACTTAAGTGTCTACATATTGTCTACAGCTAATTTTATACTATAACAGCATAGAGTTGAATAGTTGTGACAGAGACTATCTGGACCACAAAACTGGAAATATTTCCAGAATATTTTAATACTATAATAAAATTTATTTTTAAAACAGTTTGCCAATCTTTGGCTTAGACTAATTAACAACCACCCCAGAGTCACCTTGAACACATGGTAGAGTGAACCCTATCCAATAAAAGTGGAGTCCTGATAGCAAGGACAAAGAGACAGGAGATAATAATTATTAGGTAGACAAGCCCACCCTGAGTGGGACTGACAGTGGTGGGGTATGATCAGCCATGGATACAGCTGCTGCCACACTGGAGAAGCCCATGTATGTTCTTGTTGGAGGAGAGTTAGCTGCAGGTTCAAGGCAGTGGTCATTGTTAATACCATTCTCTGGTCAGAAGGCTGCCAGGAAGACGTCAAAGACTTATTTGTGGCTCAGAAATGCCCCTGGAATATCACAGAAAGGGGAGGAAACTGGGTTTTATACTCTAGACTTTGCACTAAGAGGAGGGCCATTCACCAGGAGGTTGATAGGATTGGAGTTCAGGATAAGACAAACTGAGGGAACCTTGAGGCAAATATCTCTTTAATTGTAATTGGTTTCTTTTTTTCCCATTGGCTGGTAAATTTACATTTAATTTAATTTATTTTGTCGATGTTCAAAAAACTCTCAATATGTAAAATTTCCTCCCACTGTATCATGTCATTTACAAAGTATTTTACTTTTTCCTCACCTGGTTCTTTTTACTTATTTTCATTTTAGATTTGGGTTACATATGCAGGTTTTTTACAGGGGCATATTGCATGATGCTGAGGTTTGGGTTTCCGTTGATCCCATCACCCAGATAGTGAACATATCAGCCTTTGCCCCCTTCACTCCCTCCTAGCAAAATAGTTTTCCTATAAAAGGATTTATTCATAAAATTGCTCTTAATTAATATAAATAGAAGGAAAGCTTATTTCCTTTAGATACACAAAAAACAAAAATGAAATCTATGCCCTGAGCAACATGATAACCACATGGCGTATTAATTATTTCATTTAATCAAGCAGTCATTCAATATCTATGCATTAGACATCCATCTACTATGCATTAGACACTGTGGTGGTCACTGGGGAACCAAAGAACACAGTCCCTGCCCTCTGGATACTCACTGACCTAGTTTGGGAAATAGAAACACTGACTCCAACCACTTGAGTCCCTTCCCTCTTCCTCTCACCTTTATCTGGAGGGTTCTGCACTCCTGACCTGCCCAATGGGTTTAGCTGATTCCAAAGAAAGACTCTGAATGGTCCAGGCCAGGAGCAATCCCTGGTCAGTTGGAAGGAGTCTTAGGGGACCCATTCTTGTCCAGCCTAGGTCTGTCTTTCTTCAGCCAGGTGAGGATATTATTCTCAGAGCAGCAAATCCACTAGGAGAGAGGCAATAAAACCTGCCTTGACATTCTTTTCACCCTTTGATTTGATAGGAAAAGGAAAAGGAAAAGGAGAGAGCTGGTGGTTAAAAAAAAAGCCCCAAAGAGCTAAGAAACCAAAGAGCAAAAGAGCCCAGTGCACTTCACAGTGAGTATGAATGTGCAAAGGTTCTCATGGAATCTCACATTTCATTTTTTTTCAATCTCTTTACACTAGAAAGTTTTTATTCAAAAACAGTAAAGTGATTTTCATTCAGCATTTTTCAAGTATCATAAAGGGATTTTAATAAGTCACATTCAGTAGATTTTTCCATTTAACAAAATATATTCATTTGATTACTATTTTATGTTTATTTAACTGATTCTGATATTTATTTCATGTTAAAGACTAAATCTTCTCAGTCTTGAGACATGGGAGAGAAATATAAAAGACACTATGGCCTTTGTAAAATGATTATTTCTGCATTTTATACCATGAAAATTACCAGTAGAAAGTGTAAATATCTTTACAGATAAAAATCTCCTCCTATTTTTCTGATATTAGTCTATAGATTAGCAATATTTAGACTTTGCAGTGAGCTGATCCATGGATTGGATCCTAAAGGTGATGCCAGGCCTAGATCATGATTTATCCTCTCTACCCTAGCACCATGATCTAATCACAGTAGGTGTTAAAGAAATGTCTGCTGTGACATAAAATGGAGGCAGCTTCTGCATACTGCCCCTTGCTGTCACTGAGACAGCACAAAAAGAAAAACAAAGGATATTTACCTAGAAGCTGGACGGACATACTACAGAATAGCTAGCAGGGATATATGATAGCCACACAGAATCAGAGGACTTCTCCTGCAGCACCTATCTGTGTGTGAGTGAGCCTGGAACAGAGCAGGATGATATAAACAAGGCGAGTGTCTGAAGGCAGAATATACCCTGGGTAAGTTAGTTTCTAAACATAGCATGTCTTTGTGTTATGTTGTGTTTCCTTTCACCTACCTTAGTGATACTCTTTTATCTCTAAATCTCTTCTTAAATCAAACTTCGCCCTTGTGTTCTTTATCCAGCCATATGTGTAAATGGCTGATATTAACTCTCAAGGTTCAAACAAAAGTCACAATTTAGGCAAAGAAAAAAACAAAGAAAAAAAAATTTAGGCAAAGAAAAAATTCCAGCAGGTGGAATTTTAAGATGCGGGCTCGAACATCCATGTCTAGTGTGGGGTTTGTGACTTCACAGTCACAAATGATATGGTTTGGCCCTGTGTCGCTGCCTGAATCTCACATAGAATTGTATCCCCAGTGTTGGAGGAGGGGCCTGATGGGAAGTGATTGGATCATGA
>NW_012108031.1:39585-50580 GCF_000951045.1 Mandrillus leucophaeus | reverse complement strand
TTACTTATTTTCATTTTAGATTTGGGTTACATATGCAGGTTTTTTACAGGGGCATATTGCATGATGCTGAGGTTTGGGTTTCCGTTGATCCCATCACCCAGATAGTGAACATATCAGCCTTTGCCCCCTTCACTCCCTCCTAGCAAAATAGTTTTCCTATAAAAGGATTTATTCATAAAATTGCTCTTAATTAATATAAATAGAAGGAAAGCTTATTTCCTTTAGATACACAAAAAACAAAAATGAAATCTATGCCCTGAGCAACATGATAACCACATGGCGTATTAATTATTTCATTTAATCAAGCAGTCATTCAATATCTATGCATTAGACATCCATCTACTATGCATTAGACACTGTGGTGGTCACTGGGGAACCAAAGAACACAGTCCCTGCCCTCTGGATACTCACTGGCCTAGTTTGGGAAATAGAAACACTGACTCCAACCACTTGAGTCCCTTCCCTCTTCCTCTCACCTTTATCTGGAGGGTTCTGCACTCCTGACCTGCCCAATGGGTTTAGCTGATTCCAAAGAAAGACTCTGAATGGTCCAGGCCAGGAGCAATCCCTGGTCAGTTGGAAGGAGTCTTAGGGGACCCATTCTTGTCCAGCCTAGGTCTGTCTTTCTTCAGCCAGGTGAGGATATTATTCTCAGAGCAGCAAATCCACTAGGAGAGAGGCAATAAAACCTGCCTTGACATTCTTTTCACCCTTTGATTTGATAGGAAAAGGAAAAGGAAAAGGAGAGAGCTGGTGGTTAAAAAAAAAGCCCCAAAGAGCTAAGAAACCAAAGAGCAAAAGAGCCCAGTGCACTTCACAGTGAGTATGAATGTGCAAAGGTTCTCATGGAATCTCACATTTCATTTTTTTTCAATCTCTTTACACTAGAAAGTTTTTATTCAAAAACAGTAAAGTGATTTTCATTCAGCATTTTTCAAGTATCATAAAGGGATTTTAATAAGTCACATTCAGTAGATTTTTCCATTTAACAAAATATATTCATTTGATTACTATTTTATGTTTATTTAACTGATTCTGATATTTATTTCATGTTAAAGACTAAATCTTCTCAGTCTTGAGACATGGGAGAGAAATATAAAAGACACTATGGCCTTTGTAAAATGATTATTTCTGCATTTTATACCATGAAAATTACCAGTAGAAAGTGTAAATATCTTTACAGATAAAAATCTCCTCCTATTTTTCTGATATTAGTCTATAGATTAGCAATATTTAGACTTTGCAGTGAGCTGATCCATGGATTGGATCCTAAAGGTGATGCCAGGCCTAGATCATGATTTATCCTCTCTACCCTAGCACCATGATCTAATCACAGTAGGTGTTAAAGAAATGTCTGCTGTGACATAAAATGGAGGCAGCTTCTGCATACTGCCCCTTGCTGTCACTGAGACAGCACAAAAAGAAAAACAAAGGATATTTACCTAGAAGCTGGACGGACATACTACAGAATAGCTAGCAGGGATATATGATAGCCACACAGAATCAGAGGACTTCTCCTGCAGCACCTATCTGTGTGTGAGTGAGCCTGGAACAGAGCAGGATGATATAAACAAGGCGAGTGTCTGAAGGCAGAATATACCCTGGGTAAGTTAGTTTCTAAACATAGCATGTCTTTGTGTTATGTTATGTTTCCTTTCACCTACCTTAGTGATACTCTTTTATCTCTAAATCTCTTCTTAAATCAAACTTCGCCCTTGTGTTCTTTATCCAGCCATATGTGTAAATGGCTGATATTAACTCTCAAGGTTCAAACAAAAGTCACAATTTAGGCAAAGAAAAAAACAAAGAAAAAAAAATTTAGGCAAAGAAAAAATTCCAGCAGGTGGAATTTTAAGATGCGGGCTCGAACATCCATGTCTAGTGTGGGGTTTGTGACTTCACAGTCACAAATGATATGGTTTGGCCCTGTGTCGCTGCCTGAATCTCACATAGAATTGTATCCCCAGTGTTGGAGGAGGGGCCTGATGGGAAGTGATTGGATCATGAGGTGGTTTCTAATCGTTTAGCCATCCCCATAGTGCTGTCCCATGATAGAGTTCTCACAAGACCTGGTTGTTTAAAAGAGTGTAGCACCTCCTCCTTCACTCTTCTTCCTCCTGCTCCAGCCATGTAGGACTTGCCAGGTTCCCCTTACCCTTCTACCATAATTGTAAGGTTTTTTTGAAACTTGGAAATTGTAAATATCTTGGAAGTACCTAACTGGTTTTGATTTTACAGGCTCCTAGACAGAAAGGACTTGCTTTGTCTCAGATGAGACTTCGGACTGTGGACTTTTGAGTTAAAGCTGGAATGAGTTAAGATTTTAGGAGACTGTTGGGAAGGCATGATTGTCTTTTGAAATGTGAGAAAGCCATGAGATTTAGGAGGGGCCAGGGGCAGAATAATATGGTTTTGTTCTATGTCCCCACTCATATTTCATGTTGAATTGTAATCCCCAATATTGGGGAAAGGACCTGGTAGAGGGAGATTTGGTCATGGGGGTGGTGGTTCCTATTGGTTTAGCACCATCCCCCTAGTGCTTTCTTGTGATAGAGTTCTCACAAGATCTGGTTGTTTAAAAGTGTGTAGCACCTCCCCCTTTGCTCTCTTCCTCCTGCTCTAGCCATGTGGGATGTACCAGCTTCTTCACCTGCCATGACTGTAAGTTTCCTGGGGGATCATTAGCCATGCTTCCTGTATAACCTGCAGAACCATGAGCCAATTAAACCTCTTTCCTATATATAAATTACCCTGTTTCAGGTAGTTCTCTATAGCAATTTGAGGACAGACTAATACAGCCTGTTTTTTCACATTCTTTTTGACCTCTGAGTATAGGGCAGGATATCTCTGGAGTGAGGGTCTAACAAACTACTTTCAGGTGAATTAGTCAGAAAATTCTTTTATGGCCTTCTTCAGGGAAGAAATGTGGAAGAAGGTCAAAGAGTAACCTTCCTGCTTCTGTTGTTTTCTCAGTTTCCTTCAGCTTACAATGCTTAGTAGACCAAGGTGCCATATTTTGAAGAATCATGTTCTGAGCCCTGACACTGCATTTGCTTTATATGCATTACCTTATCTAATCCTCACTCTAACCCCCGAGAGTAGAAGATGACTTTTCCCATTTTACAGACTACAATATTGAGGAAGTCTATAAACAGAGAGACTAAGTAATTTGCTTAAAGTCACATAGCTGATAACAGGGAGCTGAAGGTAAGCAGAGCCCGTACTCTTAACCATTATTCCATTCTTCCAGACATCCTTGAGGGAAATATCTATATCTATTTACTACCTATTAAATTAAAAATAAACTATTTTCAGGAGGCAGCATGTCTGGCACTTAGTTAATGCTCAACAAATACCTACTTTGCTGAGTTCCCTTTGTCTATTTTTCCATCACTCCCAACTGCATTATGATTGGCCTTTAGAACACTGTGTTTCTCATAGAATACTTTGCTTTAGAACTGGAAGAAGCCTCTGGGGAGTACACATCCAGCCACTTTCTTCGGTAAATCCAGCGAAGAGATTAGAGCTGGGCATGGTTGTGCACACCTGTAGTCCAAGCTATTTGGGAAGCCGAGGTGAGAGAATTGCTGGAGCCCAGGAACTTGAGGCTGCAATGAGCTATCATCACACCACTGCACTCCAACCTAGGTAACAGAGCAAGACCCCATCTTTTAGAGAGAGAGAGAATGAGAGAAGGGAGAGAGATGAAAGAACTTGTGGATTTTTTTTGGAAGCAGCCTCATTTCTACTGAAGAGGCACTAATCCCCATGGCAGCTCTATGATGTTTGTATGTATGTATGTTGACATCACACCCTGTGATGTATGTGTGTTTACATCACATCAAAGCTCTGTGATGTAAACATCAGTGTCCTCTCCCAGTATCTGAAAATCTCATTCTGGTCTTTTGTTTCCTCCGAGATGTAGTCTCCATCCCAGTTTAAAAAATTGTTACACTTTGCTTGTTTCTATTTCCATGCTGTCCCCTGGGAAGAGAATGGATTCAAAATGTGTATTAGTCAACAAGGGAAATGTCCATGCCCCGATCCAATTACCTCCCACCAGGTCCTCCTCCAATATTGGGGATTACAATGTGACATAAGATTTAGGCAGGGACACAAATTCAAACCATATCATTCTGCCCCTGCCCCTCCCAAATCTCATGTCCTTCTCACATTTCAAAACACAATCATGCCTTTCTAACACTCCCCTGTATTAGTCCATTCTCACACTGCTATAAATAACCAATTAAGACTGGGTAATTTATAAAGAAAAGAGATTTAATTGGCTCACAGTTCCACAGGCTGTGCAGGAGGCATAACTGTGGAGGACTCAGGAAAATTATAGTCATGGTGGAAGGCAAAGGGGAAGTAAGCATGTCTTCACACGGTTGGCAAGTGAGAGAGAGAGAGAGAAGGGTGAAGTGCTATACATTTTCAAACAACCAAATCTCGTGAGAGCTCACTCACTCTCACAAGAACAGCAAGGGCGTAATCCACCCCTATGATCCAATCACCTTCCACCAGATCCTTTCCCCAACATTGGGGATTACAATTCAACATGAAATATGAGTGGGGACACAGAACAAAACCATATCATTCTGCCCCTGGCCCCTCCTAAATTTCATAGCCTTCTCACATTTCAAAAGACAATCATGCCTTCCCAACAGTCTCCCAAAATCTTAACTCATTCCAGCATTAAATCAAAAGTCCACAGTCCGAAGTCTCATCTGAGAGAAAGCAAGTCCCTTCTGCCCATGAGCCTGTAAAATCAAAACCAGCTAGTTACTTCCAAGAAACAGTGGGGGTACAGGCATTGGCTTAATGTTCCCATTCCAAAAGGGAGAAATCATCCAAAACAAAGGGGCTACAGGCCCCATGCAAATCTGAAACCAGAAGGGGAGTAATTAAATCTTAAAGCTCTAAAATAATCTCCTTTGACTCCATATCTCACTTCCAGGCAACATTGATGCAAGGGCTGGGCTCCCAAGGCCTTAAGCATCTCTGCTCCTGTGGCTCTGCAGGGTACAGAGTCCTTGGCTGCTTTCACAGGCTGGCATTGAGGTCCTGTGGCTTTTCCAGGCACACAGTGCAAGTTTTTGGTGGATCTACCATTCTGGGGACTGGAGGATTGTGGCCCTCTTCACATAGCTGCACTAGGCAGTGCCCCAGTGGGGACTCTGTGTGGGGGCTCCAACCCCACATTTCCTGTCTGTACTACCCTAGCTGAGGTTCTTCATGAGGGCTGCACCCCTGCAGCAGATTTCTGCCTGGACATACAGGTGTTTCCATACATCCTCTGAAATCTAGGCAGAGGCTCCCTAGCCTCAACTCTTGCCCTCTGTGCACCAGCAGGCATAACGCCATGTGAAAGCTGCCAAGGCTTATGGGTCATGCCGTCTGGAGCAGTGACCTGACACATATCTGGGGCCCTTGTAGCTACAGCTGGAGCTTATGTGGCTGGGATGCAGGGAGCAGTGTCCTGAGGTTGTGCAGAGCAGCAGGGCCCTGGGCCTAGCCCACGAAACCATTTTTCCCTCCTAGGCCTCTGGGCCTGTGATGGGAGGGTCTGCCACAAAGGTCACTGAAATGCCTTTGAGATATTTGCCCCATTTTCTTGGCTACTAACATTCAGTTCCTCTTTACTTTGTGAATTTCTGCAGCCGACTTGAATTCCTCCTCAGAAAATGGATTTTTCCTTTCTACTACACGGCCTGGCTGCAAATTTTCCAGACTTTTATGTTCTGCTTCCTTTTTAAATATAAGTTTCAGTTTCAGATATCCTCTTTGCTGACAAATGTAAGCATATGCTGTTAGAAGTAGACAGGCCACCTCTTGAATGCTTTGCTGCTTAGAAATTTTTTTCTGTCAGATACCCTAAATCATCTCTCTCAAGTTCGAAGTTTCACATATCCCTAGAGCAGAAGATGTTACCTGTCTCTTTGCTAAAGCATAGCAAGGGTGACTTTTGCTCCTCTTCCTGATAAGTTCCTCATCTCAATCTGAGACCTCCTCAGCTTGAACTTCATTGTCCATATCACTACCAGCATTTGGGTCACAACAATTTAACAAGTCTCTAGGAAGTTCCGAACTTTCTGTCTTCTTCCTGTCTTCTTTTGAGCCCTCAAAACTGTTCCAACCTCTGTCCATTACCCAGTTCCAAAGTCGCTTCCACATTTTCAGGTATCTGCCAATGTTTTTGTAATAGTCTGTTCCTGCATTGCTATAAAGAACTACCTGAGACTGGGTAATTTGTAAAGAAAATAATTTTAATTGGCTCAAATTTCCTCAGGCTGTACAGGAAGCATGGATGGAGAGGCCTCAGGAAACTTACAATTATGGTAGAAGGGGAAGGGAAACCTGGGAAGTCCTATATGGCTGGAGCAGGAGGAATAGAGTGAAGGGGGAGGTGCTACACACTTTTAAACAGTCAGATCTTGTGAGAACTCTATCATGGGACAGCACTAGGAGGATGGCTCTAAACCATTAGAAACCACCCTCATGATCCAATCACCTCCCTTAAGGCCCTGCTTCCAACACTGGGGATTACAATTCAACATTAGCCAGGGACACATATCCCTGGCTACCATATCCCTGGCCAAACCATATCATGGACCTTGGAGAGTTCCTCTCAGTTTATTACCATTAGATCATACCTTTTTATACTCCAATCATACTTCTGCACAACTGTCCATAAGGATACACAGTTTTTCCTGAGTCTCTGGGTTTTTATTTCTGAAGGCTCCTGTGGTACATAAAGCTTATATAAAATAAATTTGTTGTGCTTTTTTCTTGCTAATTTGTATTTTTTCCTAAGGATATATAAACCAAAAAGTATCTGAGACAGGTCTCAATTTAGAAGTTTATTTTGCGAAGGTTTTAGATGATCCATGACACAGGGTCAGGAGGTCCTGAGAACATGTGCCCAAGGTGGTTGGGTTATGGCTTGGTTTTTATATATTTTAGGGAGAGAAAAGACATCAATCAGTACAGGTGAGGCATACATTGGTTTTGTCTGGAAAGGCAGGACAAGTGGAAGGTAGGTAGGGCCTTATAGGTTATAGGTGGATTCAAAGATTTTTCTGAGTGGCAATTGGTTGAAAGAGTTAAGTTATTATCTAAAGACCCGGTATCAATAGAAAGAAGAGTCTGGGTTAAGGTCAGGGGTGTGGAGACCAAAGTTCTTTTTATGTAGATGACCATCTTACAGGTGGCTCCCCCGAGAGGCAATAGATGGCAAATGTTTCCTATTCATACCCTTAAAAGGTGCTAGACTCTCAGCCAATCTCTTGATTTGGCTGAAAAAGGAGCAGCAAAAGATATGCAAAGAAAAGGGAATTAATGGAAATTTCCCCCACAAGAGACAGCATTGTAGAGCCATTTCAAACAATGTCAGATAAATATATTTTGGGGTAAAATACTTTGGTTTCTTTTATGGCACTGCTATCTGTCATGTGATACTACACTAGAGTCAGGTCGGAATTTAATATCTTATTGCCACAAAGAGTCTGTTCTGTCAGTGTTAGGATCTCTATTTTAATGTTAATGCTGGTCAGTTGTGTGCCTGCACGCCAAAGGAAAGAGAGTATGAGGCATGTCTGACTCTCCTTTTTCTGGCATGGTCTGAACTAGTTTTTCAGGTTTAGTTGGGTCCTCTGGGCTGAGCGGGGGTCCATCCAGTAAGTTGAGGGACTACAAATTTTATTTGTGGTTTACTGGGTCTCAGCCATGAACCTAGCAATGGGGAAGGAGAAGATACTACTTTTTCTCCCTTACAGCGGGTTGACTAGGTACTTGGTGCATAAGAAGTCCTTTGTAACAATGGGCTGCTGTGATTATGAGTTAGATGTCAAAGACTTCAGTATCCAATAAAGAGGGCTAAGACAGGAGAATGTAACGTAAAAGATAGTCTAGAGCTGTGTTTTCAAACTGTTGGTCATGACCAGTTAGTGGTCAAGGAACCTGTGTAGTGGCTTGTGTCCAGATTATTATTATTATTTTTATTAGAGTGAAATAGAGTAGAATAAAAAAACACCAGAATGCTTTACACAAAGTAAGGTTGATTTTCTCTTTAACTTTTGTTCCAGTTATAAATACGAATTTATTTACATTTGAATGTACTGGGTCGGATAAAAAATATTTTTACTTGGGTCTTTGAGAAAAAATCTTGAGCTGCATGGGTCGGGGGTTGAGGTGGGGTGGAATGGGGTGCACAGCACAGCAGGTGTGCATTGAAGAAGGCAGAGCCAGCTCAGGTGTACCTACCAATAACGAAGCAGACGAAAGTAATTATTCTCATTCTTGGCTGAACACTGTAATCACCTGGGGAGCTATAAAAATAGACTGGTGTCTGGGTCCCACCACTAGAGATTCTGATTAATTGGATTGTGGTATGGCCTCAGCATCAGGATTTGTCTAAACTCCCCAGGTGATTCTAATGTGTAGCCAAAGTTGTGAGCACTGGATTAAAGTAAGGGGGCCCTTATACTCTAAAATCCTCCTATGTCAAGATTCCAAAGTCTTATCAACAGCCTCCTGCCTGACTCAGCAGTAGTATGAACATCATCCTGAACTTCTGGATCTTAATAGACTTCTTATAGGCCAATATTATCATATCCATCACTTAGTCCATTTAATTCCCCCACTAGATGGGTTGATCTTAACCTCCAAGTGTTTTCAGGAGGCATATTTTTGCTAAAATACTCTTTACTATCCTAAGGCACAGTTTGCAGGTGGTGGCTAATTCATACTGTTAAAGTTGGTAGCTAGTTAGACATGAGCAGGACAGGAAAGGGCTCCTCCCCCACCCCATCAGGAATGCCAGACAACCGTCAGTGATGGTCAGGCGGTTGATACACTGCTTCTC
Source organism: Mandrillus leucophaeus (assembly GCF_000951045.1). Taxonomy (NCBI): domain Eukaryota; kingdom Metazoa; phylum Chordata; class Mammalia; order Primates; family Cercopithecidae; genus Mandrillus; species Mandrillus leucophaeus. Next base: position 41,717 of record NW_012108031.1, on the reverse strand, counting down.
TAAAACAATAATCGGTTGCAGCCAGCACCAGGGAAAGGCAATCTACAAATAGATAGAAAAAACCTGAAACTGGTGATCAGTGGCTTTCTGATAAAATCTCAGGAGTTGGGCAAGTGGGCTTGAGTATGCACCCTAGAGGCAAAATGGTATTTAATGAGTATATGATCTTCCTCTAGAAACACTTGACTGGGTAAGAGCAGAAGGCCTCAAGTGAGCATGCATACAACTCCAGTAAACACAGTGTGCACGCAGCCCCTCTCAAGTGCTAGCAGGCCACTGCACATGTGGACAGCCCACCCCAAGGATAGAATCAGGGGAGAAGTAATGCAAGACCCAGGAAGCATGCCAACATGTAAAACCTCGGGTCAAAGTTCAGACTGCACACTTGACTCTCAAGTCACCCGATTGGCTCTCTTCCAAGTATACTTTACTTCCTTTCATTCCTGCTCTAAAGCTTTTTAATAAACTTTTACTCCTGCTCTAAAACTTGCCTCAGTTTCTCACTCTGCCTTATGCCCTTTTGGTTGAATTTCTTCTGAGGAGGAGGCAACAATTGTTGCTGCAGACCTGTATGGATTTGCCACCATTAACAATACTAATGAAATAAGAATCTGTACTAGATTGGGCCATGGGGATAAAATCGAGAATAGTCACTGCGGAGAAAGAATTGGCAAATTTGGTAGAGGCCTACTTCTGCCATACCTAACCCAGTATTAACAAGAAAAATTTACCTTAAAAATAAAGTGAAATGAATCCTTTGGAAAATAGAAAAGTGGTAGAGAAGTAATACATTTTTGAGCTCATTTTAATTTTTTTTTAAAAAGATGACCCTCTAGCTATTCAAATAACTATAATGAGAACAAAACGCAAATACACAAAATCAGACACAGTGTGGGGGAAATAGACAAATAGCCAGAGGAAATTTATTATTTCTCTCTTCTCTGTGAAAAATGAATTGAAACTCTGTATGAAAGGGATAATTTCTTGGCAAATATGAATGACCAATAATGATCCTAAAAGAGATAGCAAAATTTCAACAGAACAACTACAGATACAAATTGAAAAAATTATTAAATAATTCATTCTAAAAAAAACCACCAGACCAGAAATTTTTAGTTTGAGTCAATAAAATTTTCAAAATCTTCATACTGTTTAAAGCATCCAGGAGTGCAGAGGAAAGAAGCAAAGCCTCCAAATTATTTTGCAAATACAGAGTAGAATTGATGACAAAACCTGTCAGAAATATCACAAAAGGGAGCTACAAACCATGTATCAATATAAGCTTCATGATAAAATGTTTTTTATCAGGAATTTTAAAAGAATAGGCTTAATTATGGGAAGGCAAAGGTAGTTCAACGTTAGGAAATCTAGTAATATATTTTCCCATATTTCTCAAAGGAATAAAATCATGTACTCATCTTTATTTGTGCTAAAAATACATTTTATGAAATGTCACACACATTAATTATTTTAAACATTGTTAATAAAGTAGGCATAGATAATTTCTTAATATGTTTGATGCATATAAAAAGGCAGCATCATAGTTAATGGTAAGACTTAAGAATTCCTGTTACATTTGGGAATAGGAAGAGGATGCTGACAAACTACTCTTAACTCTGTTCTACGTAAGTATTAATCAATGGAAAGAGAAAAAGAAAGGAGTAAAAGAGCAATTAGTTGTAGAAAATTTGATTCTATGTTTAAAAATTCCGTGATAATGAGTGGATATGTCATTAGAGAAAAATAGAAAAATTCAATCAAGTGTTACAAATGTAGTGAAAAAATAGCTTCCTATATAGAAACAGCTACCAGTTACAAATATAGTCTTAAAAATTATTTACAATAACAATAAACAAACTGTTCAGGAAATAATCTAACAAGGAATGTATAGGATCTATATGAAAAGGCAAAACTCTACTGATGAACATAAGGGAGATAATCAAATAAAAGGAAATACCATGCCTTAAGCCTCAATTTTATCAAGTTTAAACTTCCTGAATAAATCTATAACTTCCCAATAAAACTAACAACCCAATTTTAGCTTTGTCTGGGGAAAGGTCTGGTGAGAGGCTCTAAACAAGCTGATTCTTAAGTTTATATGAAAAAAAAAAAATTCTGGAATAGCCAGGAAG